>NC_044909.1:30420381-30533950 GCF_001633185.2 Quercus lobata | reverse complement strand
TTTTTTTTTTTTTTTTTTTTTTTTTTTTTTTTTTTTTTTTTTATGTAAGTGATTATTCAGAATTTACTAAGTTGTTATTCAGCATTTCACAAGTATTATCCAACAATCCATGCGCCCTAATTATTTCCTCCTCGAAAGACCAAAATGGTCGTCCTAAATGAAAAAGATGATGAGATTCCTTAAACGAATGTACATTGTCCTAATGAAAAAGACGATAAGATACCTTGAATGGATGTACATCATCCTAATGAAAAAGACGATAAGATTCCTTGAATGGATGTACATCGGCCTAAATGAAAAAGACGATAAGATTCCTCAAACGGATGTACATCGTCCTAATGAAAAATACAATAAGATTCCTTGAATGGATGTACATCGTCCTAAATAAAAAAACAAAAAAAAAAAATGATGAGATATACATCGTCCTAATTAAAGAGACGATGTGGTCCCCCAAAAGGAAACACACCGTCCAAACAAGAAGATGATTAAATTCCCTGAACGGGGTCACATCGCCCTAATAAAAATTACCAAACTCCTTATCTGCAGAAACGTTGCCCAAATGAAAGGTTTTTTGCAAAGCATCAAACCTTGCATTCAAAAATGGGGCAAAATCTTGTAAGTCCACAAAAGGACAAAGATAAGTAAAATATGCCAGCAAAATTTTTCTAAGTCCCTAAAGGGAAGAGAAGAGCATCCAAAAGCAGGTCCTAACATAACACAAGCGAAAGATCACAACCAACCAGGAAAGTAAAGGTAAATCAATAGACATATTATATAAAACTAAACTGTTCAAAAAAAGCCTCAAAAACAAGTAGGGCATCCAAATACCAGTTGTCTAGTAACCTTAAGACATAAAATAAAATAAAAAATAAAAAAAAAACTTTGGTAAGAAGCAACAGGTTCAAGCTTGGGGGGCAACATCATCGTCTTGGTTTGCCTAAGAAGGTTCCGCACTAGTGGATGTTGCGATCTGAGCTGCCTCGTCCTCCTCAATCTCTCTGTCAACAGCTTCAAAATCCAAGTCCTCAAGGTCCGTGGCAAGGCTGTGCTTGATCAGATATCTCCGGAGAAGTTCAAAGCCTTTGAAGTACCACTGGAATAGTATAGTGTTGTATTCCTTTGTGGTCTGGAAGGCAGTGACGGCCTTAGCCACGACGACCTTCATTCTTTGGGCAGTTGTTGCAAAGAGTTCGTCCTTTTGCTTCACTGATTGCTTCTCAGATTCCAGCTGCTCTGTTAAGACTTGAATCTGTTCCTTGGAGGTGTTGAGAGCATTCATGGCTGCGATTAGATCCTTCCGTAACCCCGAAGCCTCAACCTCAAGCGCTTCCACCTTTGAGTTGGCCACAACGACCTTCTCCTTATTTGCCAAGTATTGAGTGGTAATATGCATGGTCTCCCCCAACACCTTACAACGAAAAGCCTCATCAAAGTTAGTAAAAACAGTTAAATGCTTAAGGACAAAGAAAAAGAGGACGAAAATATGAAGGATTACCTGCACAAGCTTGTGGACATGACGACTCACCATCTCGTGGGAAGGTACGCTTGAGATCTCTTTCATCTCCCCAGGAGTGAGGAGCTCATTGGCACGGTCCATAGCCGTCTCGGCATCAGACCAAACACTGGAACCAATCTTCTCTTTTCCCTTATTCGTTACTTTCTGCTTTTTCAAGGGACGAGCAACCGCTTCAATAGAAATGCCAGGAGAAGCAGCCTGACCCTCTTCCAAGTCCAAGGCAGGGGTGGATGAACCTCTCTCCACCGTTTCTTTCTTTCTCTCCTTTTCCTTGTTAGTGATCCTTAACCTTCTCTGACCAATGTTAGAAATGGGCTCATTCTTCTTCTCCTTGATTTTCTTGTACATCTCCTTGTTAAACTTGGTCGTCATTTCTACGCCAAAGAAAACAGAAAGTTAAGGACGAAGAAAAAGTAGATAAGACGATCCCATATGCAAAGGCAACTTACGTTTTCTCTCTTCTTGGTTAAGTGTGCTGAGGACGTAAAGAGAAGGCTCCGGCCCTAGGCAATGACGAGCTAATGTACGAGGATCAATTAATTCGTCAAAATCATCAATTGTCCTTACGTACTTGATTGCTGCCTGAACCCGCTCCTCAAACTTACTCTCAAGCTTGGGACGCTCTTTTACTGCAAAATACAAAGGCAAGAAAAGATCAGAAGACCAATATAAACCAAAAAAGAAAAAAGAAAAAAAAAAGGTATCTCATGAGGAGCAAACACATGAATCAAAGGGGTCTCCCACTGGCACAGCAACCTAGGGACATCCCCCCAAAAATCATTAGACAGTGTCTCCCAACTGTCGCCCGACACAAAGAAGTATCTAGACTTCCAGTAACGGAAGGACGACGGGAGATCAACGAAAAGACGTGACTTCCTATTCCAAGGTACAAACTCATAATACCCAAATTCCTTGGATTCTTTCAAACGATAGAGATGAACGAACTCATTTATCGTGATCATATCTCCGTCTGCTATGGTCCTCCAAATCACCATATAGCTTATGATGATTCTCCATGAGTTGGGCATAAGATACCCTGGTGCAAGGTTTAGATAGTGAAGAAGCTACATGATAAATGGATGGACGGGGAATCTGAGGCCGCACGAAAATGCAACCTCATAAAAACAAACTTCCCCATGAGCGAAGGCGCAAGCCTTCTCACCTTGCCTGGGAAGACGAGCCCTAGTCCCATCGGGAAACTGAAACCTATCTTTGAACTTGCTAAAAACTTCTATTTTCAAAGAGCATTTCTCCTTAAGGGCATGGAAAGGATGGGCAATGGCCGGAACAGGAGAATGGGAAGATGAAGGCGCGTGGGAAGGCACAGAAGTGGCTGTATCTACCCCGGCCCCTTCCTCGCTAACATCAGAAGACGATCCTCTCTCTAAGTCACCTGACCCCACCTCAGACCCCATATTTTCCCTCCTTAGGACCTCTCGAACAAATTTAAACCAAACCTGAGATTTATACAATAAAGGGTATAAATCACCCAACACTAAACCTAAGCCACTGCCACTAAAAACAAAACCCTCAATCTGTGGGTATGAATCACTAGGTGAAAGCGCACCCAGTGGGTCACCGGAAGATTCCACTAAAGCTCCTAAGTGGGCAAAAAGAAATGCAACGGAAGGAGAAGTGTGCTTAGCTTCAGAGCTACCCATCATTAAAGGAAACAACACCACTCAAAAAGAGGAAAGGGAAGCACAGAAAGAAAAAAGAACTCAAATGACAGGAATACAAGCAAAACCCAGAAAATAAAAAAAGTGTAAATAAAGGGCGTACCTGGAAATTAGGGAGGAAACTAGGAAGTTTAAGAGCGAAATGCGCAACTAAGGGAGTCGGAGAAAACCAATCGTAGAGAGAAGACAGAGAAATGAAAAAAGGAAAGCCAAAAATCGAAAGGTTTTGCCTTGAAAAATGTGGGAAACCTGAAAAGGTTTTTCACCGGAAACAAGACCCCCCGGTCAATCAAAATCAAACATGTGGCCACGATGTGTGTCAAGCCGCCATTAAGCAATCAATGCGGAGTAGAACCCCAAGCGCCACAACCGAAAAAAAAGGGAAGGGGTAAATAATAAATAAATAAATCCTTTCGTATTCCTATGACCGTCCAAAGTATGGACGACCTCGGAATAGGGGGGCAGCTGATAGACTCGGTCATATCATCGTCGTCCATTACCACGAGCAAGGATGAGGAAAATTTCCAGATCCGCCCTGGCAGTAATGGTTGCCAAACAAGGACGGACAAATCCATCTTCACTCATTAATGAACAGTTACAAAGCATTGATCAAGTTCTATACCGTTGGGAGGATAACCCACCATTAACACCCTGTAGAGGCATTACCAGGGGAGAATAAAGTCATCATCAAGGCTTCACCAACGGCTAGAAGAAGACACTTGTGTGCACATATATATATAACGATGAAATCCAAAAGGGAGGTACATATACAAAGTAATTCTCTAGCTCTTGAATACGGATTTTTCTTAACATTTCTTTGGCCAATTTTTCTGACTTTAGCATCGAAAGCTTTGTGGCAGGCACCACACTGGTGACCCACATTTCTTCTTCTTTCCATTCATTCTTTAGGGTCGAGTTGGCTGAGGACAACTCCAATTAGGACGATCAAACTTGACTGACGATTCAGGCATCATCAGAACCAAACTTTAAGAATATTCAGAAAAACATCACCAAAAAGGGTCTGATTTAAGAAGTGTTGGGGTGGTGGGTATTATTAAAGATAAGTAACCAGGGTAGATGGATCAAAGGAATTTCTCTTCACATTGGTTTTTCAACTAATTATTCTGCAGAATTATTGATTGTTAGGGTGGGAATTCGTAACGACCCAAGGAAAAGCGCTAGCCACATCTGCGCTATACCTCAAAAGGACTAGTCACAATTGAGGCTCCTTGTAGTTGTTAATAAAGCCCAGTTCAACCCAGTAAATACCCGATGTGGGATTTATCACACATCCACACACATCACACAATCAATCAAATTGGGGCATCACAATCTCCCCCACTTAAATCCCTAACGTCCTCGTTAGGGCCCACTTTGTGGGGTAGTGTCTCCGAGCCCACACGGGATTATCGGGCCGGCTCTAATACCATATGCAACGACCCAAGGAAAAGCGCTAGCCACATCTGCGCTATACCTGAAAAGGACTAGTCACAATTGAGGCTTCTTGTAGTTGTTAATAAAGCCCAGTTCAACTTAATAAATACTCGATGTGGGCCTCATCATACACCCACACAATCAATCAAATTGGGGCATCACAAACTCCCCCACTTAAATCCCTAACGTCCTTGTTAGGGCCCACTTTGTGGGGTAGTGTCTCTGAGCCCACATGGGATTACCGAGCCAGCTTTGATACCATATGTAATGACCCAAGGAAAAGCGCTAGCCACATCTGCGCTATACCTCAAAAGGACTAGTCACAATTGAGGCTCCTTGCAGTTATTAATAAAGCCCAGTTCAACCAGTAAATACTCGATGTAGGACTCATCACACACCCACACACATCACGCAATCAATCAAATTGGGGCATCACAGAATTCATTTAGCATTGGAATTAGGATTCAAATTTACAAATCTAGATATTAGCTCTGCTCTTGTTATAAATTGGCAAATTTCATATGATGTTATGGCATTGGATTTGGCTTCTATATAATTTTTTATTGCAGGACCCTCCTAGACTAAGAATGGATTGTCCATTCATGTCACATTTTCCGCAAAGCTAATAGCATAGCAGACGGTCTTGCCAATAGGGAAAGGGAGCAACAGAGTAGACTCGAAGAATATAACCAATGTCCATCTTTTGTATATTGTAGATATTTATGAGACCTTTTGCAACTTGGTACTTCTAGAGAGTGCCCTATGGAACCTTTTGTTCTAGACACCCATCTAGAGTGGTATATGGACAAAACTAATGTATTAATACTTGATTATAATAAGTAATTCCCCTCTTTTTACCCATCAAAAAGTCCTGATTTTAAATTTTATTGCACAAAACACATACTTCCACAAAATGCTAAGTCCAGAGGAGGACTAGAGTTCATGGAAGAAGAAATTTTTCTTGAAATAGAGGATTTGAGGTTATAACATTTGTTACTTCTTTAATTTATGTCCTTTTTAACTACTTTCTACTAATACTATATTTGGTATTTCTTTACTTTTTTATGTTCCCTTAAGTTGAATCAACTTACTCTTTCTTACTAGTGCATTGAATTCTTTCCTCTTCACATGATCAAATTATCTAAAGCAACTTTCTCTCACCTTTTCAATGTTTTCATCAATAAGGGTTACCCCTATATCTAAGCAAATTTTCTCATTTTGAATCATATTTTTTCGTATATTTTCACTTATTCATCTTAACCTTTTTATTTCAGCTACAGTCATTTTGTAAATATGTTACTTCTTAAATCTGAACAGCCCAACATTCAATATTATAGAGCATAACTAGTCTTATAGCACTCTTATAAAATTTTCCCTTAAACTTAATAGGTTTATACAATCACACAATACTCTTGATACGCTTCCCAACTTCATCCACATACTCTTATTTTATGATTCACATCATTTTTGATCTCTCAATCTTTATGGATCACTGATCCAAGATATTGAAAACCCTTACTATTTTGTATCTCTTAATCATTGAGTCTTACCTCCATTTCCTCTCTGTTTTAATCATGCTAAACTTACATTCCATGTACTTTGTTTTAGTCCTACTTAATTAAAAGCCTTTAGATTCTAAAATGCCTAACCAAACTTCTAGCTGGGCATTAACTCCACTATTAGTTTTATCCAATAAAACTATACTCTCTGCAAAAAGCATACACTAAGGAACTTTTTCTTGAATTAATTTAGTAAGCTCATCCATCACTAGTGAGAAAAGATATGAACTTAATGCTGATCCTATATACAAACTTGTAGTGATAGGAAACTTGTGATGCCTTCACTTGTTCTCACACTAGTTATAGCTCTGTCATACATATCCTTTATCAACTTAATATACTTTTGAGAAACTCCTTTAGTTTCCAAAACCCACCACATAACCTCCTTAAGGATCCTATCATACTTTCTACATGTCAATAAAAACCATATAAAGATTTTTATAGGTCTCTATATTTTTTCATTAGATGTCTATGTAAGAAAATAGCTTCCATGGTAAATTTCCTTGGTATAAAACCAAATTGATTCTCTAATATCGTTATTTCATGTCTTAACCTATGTTCAATCACTCTCTCCTAAAGTTTCATAGTATGGCTCATAAGTTTAATTATACGATAATCTGTACAGTATTTAGTATCCCATTTGTTTTTGTAAATAGATATTAAAGTACTTCTCCTCCACTCACTACGTATTTCTTAACGCTTGAGATGTTATGCTCTTCTTTTACTAATATTCTTTGATCTTAATGCACCATATATCATTCGAGTTTTTTTTTTTTTTGATACTATTCAAGTTTTTTGCTCTCATTTCATGTATTATCAAGTTTATAAATATTTATTTCTCCTCGTTTGTCCCCAACTTATTATATAATTTATAATAAGCCTTACATTTCTCTTGAATAATCTTTTTTGCCCCCTTTTCTCCACTTTATAAAGGGATAAATTTGTAATTTTAATGCTGAGGATTATTTTCCCTTCCATTTTCTCCCAGATTTGGAAAAAACAATTGGTGGATCCAAGTGGAAGATCTCCAGTCACCCTATTTTCTGTCTTCTTTCATTTTATCTTCAACCAAACAGGTAGAAAATCATAATCTCTTTTTCCTTTTTCCTTTCTTTTTTTTTCCATCTTTTCTCTTTTTCACCCCAGCTAAACAAATTTAAGTAAAGATGCTATTTAATTAAAGAAGAGTGGGAGAACTAGTGGTGGGTTTTTTGGGCCACCAATATTTTTTAGCCAGACATGGTGCCACCCTTCACTTTCTCACCTTACGTTCAAAGTTGGAAAATACATTTTTCTTTTTTGATAATCAGTTGGAAAATACATCAAATGGTCATTTGGTCTTTACGTAAATCCTCGACTCTTTCTTCTTGTTAATCCCCATTATTTTCCTTCCACAATTTTCCTTTGATCTCCTCATACTGATACATGTCATTGTTATATCCTTCACTTGACCTTATCAAAAGAAAAGCCATAGCTTTCACAATCAAATAGAACTAGTGGTGAAGAAGAGCCATATCTGAAAGATGAGCTACAGACTAGAGACCCTTTCAAATTTGAGGACCAGTTGTGGAAGGCATAGCAACCCAACAACGTACTAAAATTGTTTTCAACATAAATTTAATGTATGGCATTGACAAGGCCCAAGGGTCATGGGACCACAACCATCTTGGCCTTTTCAAAATCTTTGTCTTTGTCATAGAATTTGATGACAGTGAGACTAAACTTCTGAGCTTGTGGTTGTGGGACATCATTCGTTTATGTCTTATTTTTGAAAAATTCTTGTGCCACACCTAAAACCACAACTTTGCCCACAACTTGCCCATGTAGTAAGTTGTGGTTGGTGGAAGGGTGTCCAGACAGAACCAGGATTCAAACTTAAGGGAGACCAAAGTTCTTTGTTCAAGAATTTTAAAAAGTTAGAATATTAATACTAAAGGTTGACAACGATGTGTTATTAACATAAATTTTTTTTTTTTGGTATTTTTTTTTTCTTTTTTAAAATCAATAATAGATATTATAATCAAGAATAAATTAATGCTAATAATGCATCGTTAAAAAGTAAATTTTTAAAAGACACCAACTAATCCAAGTGAGCAGTAGATCTCTAAAAAAAATAATTTTTTTTCATGGATTGAGTTAAAGACACCAACTGATCCAAGTTGCTGGTGACACTAATTGGTGTGTGGATGGAGTGATTAGCAGCATAGGAATAGTCTCTGTGACTATGGGTGGAGTTACTTGAGAGAGACAAAAAGCTCTCAAATGAGAGGTAGAAATTAGGTAAAGGTTATTAGGTTTTTGTGATTTGTTTTGCTAGGATTTATAATTGATTTGTTTTATATATATATATATATATATATATATTTTAACTTAGAACATGTCCAAAGAATTTTTTCTTTTTATTATCTGAATATGTGAATTGTTTTGTAGATTCTCCTTGTTGTTTGGATTTGTAAATTGTCCAAATGTTTTTCTTGATATTCTTGGGACAACTAGACAAGGGATGATTTGATAATTTTTTTTCATTTTTTTTTCATGGGTTAGCTTGTAAATTGTTTGGGAGAGGGGGGCCAAGTATATTAATTTTAGAGCCAAAAATATATTTTTTATGCTAATATATATACTAGGGAATTTTTTTTTTTTAAAGGTGGGGGGGGGGGGGGGGGGGGGGCATGGCCCCCCTCAGCCCTAAGGTAGTTCCGTCCCTGGTCCCTGGTCCCCACATGGACTTACCACACCCCTCCACCAACCACAACTCACCACATGAGCGAGTTGTGGGCAAAGTTGTGGTTTTGGGTGTGGCACCAAAATTTCTCCTTATTTTTAGATTCAACATCGGAAGTTATATATTTTCCATGGAATGACCCAATCTACCCACATGAAAATATGAGTTCAGTCAGCACCGAATTTTGGTTTACACCACCAAGGGCCAAGGGCAAGGGGATGAAATTTTTATATTCGATGCCTATTGCTTTCTCAAGTTTTTTTTGAGAGAGAGTTTTAACCTATGGCGTCCGCTCCTGATGATAGCTCTTTATCATCAGACTAAGACACCAATTAGTTTTTGGTGTAGGCAGAGATTGAACCTCAAATCTCTTATTCAACCATCAGAGACTTTACTAGTTGAGTTAACTGGAACCCACATCGCTTTCTAAAGTTGAGATCAAGTCAAACCCATCAACATTTTTTGCTCCTAGATTAATTACATACAAATTTTTCTTTTCTTGGTTAGCTGTCCTTGAGTTGGAGACTTTGTTATCACCATGGCTATTCATTCCATCAAATATAATATTTTCTGTTCTAAAAATATATATGTTTTTTTTTTTTTTTTGTAAGCTTCTTTGGACTTTGGTGGGTTTTCTTATTATACTTTATTTTATTTTAAGGACTTTAGTCTCGTTTGTGCCCCTAATATATTGGAGGGATGCCATTTAAACATGAGGTCCATCCCTATAGCTTGAGTAATTGTTCAAAATGCAATTTTCACATCTACATTTGTCATCCGTGCAATTATAATTTTCACAAATCTAAATAAATTAAAATTCCAAAACATATATGAATAAACAAGCTATAAATTAACATTCCAAAACATATGTGCAATGTCATAATAATGAGTTTATTTAGTAAACATATATCAAGGTATAAACGAGCCTAAACTTGGCATGTTTTGTATTGAACCCTATTGTTCACAAGCTTGATAATTAATAATTTTTTATATATATCCATTAAAGAATTTGTTTTGAGAAAAATATCTATTAAAGAATTTTGGTAGTAAAATTTTAATTGAAATATTATTTTTAAGCTTTTAAAACTTTATAATAGAGTTTCACTTAGAACATACTATCTTAATAATTAATGAATTATATGGTACAATAATTTATTATAAATAATACTATCTTAAATGTTATTTGGATATTGTTCAAACTTAATTTGCAAAATAGCATTTTCTTTAAACTTATCTTTCGGAGAGATGATTTCCACCTCTATTATGTTGACATGGCTAATGTGACATGGAACTTGTCTTCTTTTTTATTTTTATTTTTTAATATTTTTTTTAGAGAGTTTCAACTTATAGCGTTCGCTCATGATGATAGCTTTTTATCATCAGACCAAAATTAACACCAATCAATTTTTTGTGTAGGTAGGGATTGAATCCCAAATCTCTTATTCAACCATTAGAAACTTTATTAATTGAGCAAATTAGAACCCACTAAAACTTGTCTTATATAAAGACGATTTCCATTTAAAATAGTAAAACTTGTGCAAATCCATCCCATGAGAAAAAATTTACATAACAAAATCTTAAAAGGGAAACCTAAGGAATAACACCTAAGTACTGTACTTAGGTATTGCCCAACATAATTATATTGTAAAACATTTGAAAAAGTGCTAGTCGTATTTACTCTATACCTCAAAATGATTAATCACAGCTAAAACTCCTTATAGTTATTAATAAATCCCAAATATGCTTAGTAAAATGTTTGATGTCACACACCCACACAACATACACTTTAAATAATACTCAAATCAAATCTAGGGGTTATAAAACAAATTTGAACTTTCAATACTCACTAAGAGCATTCACATCAATTCATGCAAAAATTCATGTTTATTTTAGCATAAGAACTTATTTTTTTTATTTTATATACTATTTTTCAAAATACCCAACATCAAATTATTTATTTTCCACTATATTTTATTAAAATATTATTTTAAAAAAAATTGTTTCTCTAGTGTAAATATAAATTTACGTGGTTATTATAGCAAATTTGTAAATTTACACAATTATACATGAATTGATGTAGATCATTTTTAGTCAAAATTGTGTAAATTTTACAATTTTTTTTATTATACAGGAACTAATATTAATACATCTGAACAATATTCGGGCTTTTTTTTGAAGAAATTTTTGATTAAAAAAAATAAAAATTTGAGGCAGCCTCGCCCGAGTTTCTTTCTTCCGAATGAAGAGTGGGGGCGCAGGGGGCATTCTAAATTTCTGATCCCACCCAACTCTTTCCGCCCACTAACCATTTACGGCATCTCTGATTTATTGTGAGCAACCCAAGAAAACACATACATTATTATTATTAGCGACAACACCTCCTTCTCCCACTTTTCATTATACATTCATCAGAGGTATCGTCATATCACTGTCTCTATCACATTCTCATTACTTTTAATTTTATAATTCTACTTACATTTCTTAAAAAATATCAATTTTGAAAACAACCAAACATAATTTAACCATACCCTTTTGCAGTTGCTAACACATTTTTTCCCCCATCGAATCTTAAATACACAAAATAAGCATAAGTTTTTATTTATTTATTTATTTATTTTTTATACAAAATAGAAATTCTACTTTAACTTAATCTAAGACCTCGTTTGGAAGAAGGAAATGAAATGGAAATGAATGAAAAGAATTATTTTAGAATATTCTTTCATTCCCTTGTTTGAGAGTTTAGGGGTACGTTTGATACATTGAATGAGGATTATAACATGAATTGTAATCTTTATTATTAGTAATAAAGTGTGTTGTAATGTAATAACTAAACATATTCATTAGTTTGGTTGTGAGTTATAACATTAGAATGAAACTTAACATTTATTTTAGGAAATATCTTACTCATACAATTATATCTCCTTAAAAATTGTTATTTTTAAATTTAAGAGAGACATATGTTATTTTTTATGATTTTTTATTTTTATAATTGTTAGATGTATATGGAAAGTTTGTTTATTTGAAAATATATTAAGTTTTGAAATTATTGTTGTAGGGGCAAAGGTCCAAAGGCTCAAAATCATACAATGGGCCTTGGGCCCCATACCGGATGGTCAACCATGTCCGAGGAGAGGATGTGGATGCCAAAAGGGGCCCCAATCTAGTTCTCGTAGGCCTGAAGTCATTTAAAGGGCAGTCCGAGGAGAAATGTCTCCTCGGACGTGACGAGTATGGCTCAACATGCACTCTATCTACTAAAAGGACCCACCCCAACGAACACTCGTAACAAGGGCAAGTCCTATAGACCCGTGGCAAAGAAGGAATCGAAAGATGCCCAAGGAGAGGCTGCAACTGTCACATTAAATGTGTTGCAACTACTTTTCTTGCCGCATTAATGTGGAGAAAACCTGTGAACAGTACTGCCTTGGCTACCACAACTCACAGAAAGATGGAAGGGGTGTCTAATGGGACAAGCACTTAAGTGGAAGTCCAGATAATCAACAAGTGTAAAGCCACGATGGCTTCAAGGAGGCTATATAAGAAAGGGAGTCCTCATGAGGAAGGGCACGCGAGAAAAGCAAAAGGAACAAAAAAGAACTGGAAAACTTAAAGTAAGAACTAGCAAATATCTATCTCATCTCCTCGGACTGAGAATATATGGACATTAGCAGGATCTTCTTGTGTCCAAGTGTTGTGTAGCCCAAACTTAGCCTCTATCTACTTCGCTAAGGCCCGGTTCTATAACCCACTCTTTACAAATTCATTGTTTCAAGGCCCCTTGGACCAAGACCCCATACTTGTTGGGCTTGGGCCCCAAATTGAGACCCTACAATTGTACTTACTAAAGAATAGCTAATACAACCTTTTAAAGATGAATAATTATTCCTCATTTTAAAGAATAGCTATTCATAAGGAATGACTACTCATTTTAATAAAAACATAACCAAACTAAGGAATAACTAAACCATATGAATAACTATTACATTACAACGCTTATTACAGTCTACCAAACATGCCCTAAGTGAGAGGGAATGGAATGGGTAGGAGGGAACACTTATTTCTCTTTATTCCCTTAAAATTTCAAATTTTCATTTCCCCGAAATTGGAAGGAATGGGAGGGGTCTAATAGTAATATTGTCATAAAATGATTCCATTTCATTCCCTCCTTGTTGCTCCCAAACAAGATTACTTACATTTCATGTATTTTCATTTATTTATTTTAAAACATCCAATCAAAATTACTTAATTCCATTCTATTCAATTCTTTTCTATTCCTTTCCCTTAAATACATTCCATTCCATTCATTTTCATTCCCTTATGATCATTTCATTTTATTCCCTTATGAACTCTCAAACGGAGCCTAAATGTATATGCGTATGAAACTTTCTCCTAGAGACTTGAACTCGGCTTTTGCCCCCCACACGCCACAAACATTTATATTTGTAGATTGACCGTTGCACCAAAGGTGTGCGGTGGTAAAATAAGCATAAGTTTGTTTCTAGGATCTGTTTGGATTGAACTTATTTTGTTGAAATTGAAAACTGAAAACTGAAAACACTGTAGCAAAATAATTTTTAAATGTGTGAATAGTGCTATGAGACCCATTTTTAATGAAAAAGTTGATAAAAAATGAAGTTTGTGGGACCTGTGAACAGTACATAAGAGCACTGTTCACAGAAGACCGGTCAACCATTGTAGGCTGAACCAAAAAAAAAAAAAAAAAAAAAAGAGAAAACGCAACATTAGAAACGCAGACTTGAGATAATCCGAATCCAAACTCTCTCCTAATATACACTTGTCTAGTTTGATTGAAGACTGGTATAAGTATTGCTTTCATTTGAAGTCTATGCTTCTTCTATGTACTGTACAGTAGTCATTAGGATTTAAGTTATCTATACAATAACCGAAACTTTGTGTTTGATTATCACAATCAAAGTCTTATTTCTGGTTGTATGATTTTGTTAAATTGTAAATCATAATTAGCCCATCATATTTCGATTTACTTTGTTTTCTTCAGTTTCATGCTACTGCTACTGTAATGCATACTGTTTTGCTGCACTATCATAGACTTGAATTGTTGTTTAATTTATTAGAGGCATGTGTTAAGATTGAGGAAGATCTTATGCGATCAAGTGGGACGCAATCACTGTAAGTATCAGTATTCTGATAATTGATTAGTTGGTCTTATGTTGACAACTGCGATAATCGTCCTTTGTCAATTCTACTATGGCACCATACTTATGTGGGATGCACAATATGGGTGGGAAACACAATCCCAAAGAAATAAAGTAAAAATTTTTTGAGGAGGGATTGTTGCTCTTCTTTTCCTAATATTTTTAAAGGCACACTTCTTTCCTAATTTTAGTTTCTAAAATTTTGCAACCGTATGATTCTACTTGGGTGTTTCACTCCGAAGATTATTCTAAGGTTGGCATTTTGTTGGGAATGATAGTCAATGTTGTTCAAAACTTGTTGATGAATTTATAGTTTAACATAATGCAATCATTCACCTGTATGGCTAAACTTGTTGACAATGGTTGCTCAAGATTTCAAAGGTTGACATTTTGTTGTGAATGACAATTAGTATTGTTCAGAATAGTTGATTAATATAGATTTACATAATGGAACCCCAAGAGGAAGCACAATAGGCTTGGAAACGCACCTCTTCAAACTGAGGTTGCTAATTCAAATCTCTCATTCCCCCTTCCCTTTGGACCGAAATCTCTGAAACCCACTTATCAAAAACTGGAAAAAAGAAAAGTTTTTCATCATGCAATCCTTCACTTGTGTGACTAAACTATTGACAATGTACACGGATTAATCCCATACAACTTTCTTGAATTCCCTTTATGCGCTTCTTATAGGTCATGGCACTACTGAAGGTATACTAATTGCTTACTTGTTGCTGCTTTGAAGCTCTTCTTGTTATCTTTTTCTTTCTCCCCCACCCCCGGGGCATTTTTTTTTTTACCATTCTTTCTTTTTTGGCTCCCTTAGATGACACTTGCTGAAGAAGCTGTAGTTGATTAGTCTTTATTTACAACAATTGTGCCCTTACCATTTTCTGTAAACTCTGATTTTGTACCCACATCGAGGCAATTAGTAGAACTGAAGTGGCAAGTGTTGTTCCAAATTCGTAGTATCCTGATCAACCTCTAGTTAATGTTTCCGACTAGATTGGTATGATCTGTAGTGCATAGTTATCTTGAATTTTTAATAAGCTGTCATGAACAATTGTAACTTTCAGTATCAAACAAAAAATTACATATTCTAGGGTTGGCATTGTTGTATGATGAAAAGAAAAAAATGCACTAACTAAGAATATTCTGGAATTTTGGTAGCATTAATTTTTAAACGATAGAATAAAAGAGAGAATTGTCAGCTTTTCACCTTCCATAGACATTCCCATTCCTTTTATACTAGAGGGCTTGCATTGAGTATGTGGTGTGTGTTGTCTGGTCATATCTTTTAGCACATATAGGGTACACTATAAGTGGAAGAATTAGATCACTACTTCTAGAGATGTGAGAGTTTGAATAATTGTGAAAACTCATCCATAAAGTATTTTGTCATTTCAATTAGAAAATAGTGTAGCCAGCACATCATGGAATCTCTAGGCAATTGTCCCTTCTAAGTGGTGGTGTAGCCTAGGTAAAAGTTTGCATTTTCACCTTTGTTAATCTTCACTTCTATTATATATTTTTATATGAATTCCTCTTGCAAAGTGCAATAGACTCAAAGAAGAGCAAAACTAGAGGCAAAAGAAATAAGGAATTATGTTTTATTTTTTATGTGGGGCCACCTTTATATGATTTAATTGATGTTATCATATTGAGTCTTACTTGAAGGTTTATTTCTTGAGTATTTTGTTGGTTTCCTTTTATTCATGTATAAGTTTTACAATATCAAGTGTAAATTGGTCTTTTACTGTTGCTGGAATGGGCCGTGCTAGTAGCCTATGGAAGTCTATTATTACTATTAGTTTAATCTTATGGGCTTTGTTGTGTCATTGACCTTTTATGGCCTTTGGTTTAGCCTGTAATTCAAAATGTTTTTATGTTGGGACTCTTAAACAGTAGCCTATAATATTCTTCAGAGATCAAAATATTATTTTTATAATAATAATAATAATAATAATAATTATTATTATTATACAGCCACTACCACTACTAGTAGTCTACTACTATTGTTGTTACTATTATCTTCTGCTGATGCCATAGCCATTGCTAGTTCTCTGTCTTCTCTCTTTCTTCTTCTCCTTTCCTTTAGATTATTTGATTTGAAAGTATCTGCACACTGTAGTATGATAACAATTGTTACCTAAACTTCCCCAAGCACTGTCAAACCAATCTACAGCAATCCTATCACTGCTCTTTGCAAACCAGCCAGTATTAATTGTCATGAGGCCATTCTGCATTTATTTTATATGCAAATTTAGTGTACTGTATCACCAGCTCCTGTTTTGCAATAAGAAATTGCAGTGTAAGGAGAAAGATACCATATTTCTATTTATGGTAAAGCACTTAATTTAGCGGCTTTACTTCACTTGGAACTAATAAAATTCTTGCTCAGCCAAAAAGAAGTGCGGAACTTGCTCAGAGTAAAAATTTGTGTCAACTGTCAAGCTGAGTACTAAATTGTTGAAGACTGTTCTTGAGTCAAGCAGTTGCCTGTTCAAATTTCACCTTATGGTGCTGATTTTTTGCCATGCTAATGTAGTTGGTTTGATTTAGAGCTCTGTCTGTGCTGTACTCACTGAATATGAATTATGAAAAGAAACTTAAATTTTACATGATTAAAACTTGGGATTAACCATGAACAGTAGGTTCCATGCCATATTGGTGAAGATGCTTTGAGCAGCATGAAGTCTATGAATAACACTGGGGATAAAGCTACCTACCAATCATCTCTCTGACCCTGCAAAAAGTGGAAACTTTGTTCACTGGGTATGACCTTTTCTTATGGGGCCTGGAAGAAAATTTTCAAATTGTTTCAAGTCATTTCTTTCTGATTGGTAAGTTACAAATGCACCTTGTGGTTCTTGAACCCACAACCTTAAGCTTCACCTTGTTCCTGTTGAAGGAGGAAGTTCTATTTGAGCTAGAGCTCATTGGCCTCTGTTGAGTCATTTCTTGCTGGGTAGATGCTACAGGTCAACTATTTATATTGCCCGTTGTTAGGTGTGATGTTCTTGATAAGGATCATCAACTTAAGATTAAATATTCTAGATACTCAAAAAACTAACAAGAGCATTTAAAGTATTACATGAACAGGATCCTGGTCAAAATTATATATCAATATGCCAAACCCATACCCTTTATAAGTGGAAAAACTTTATGCAAATATTTGTTAATTATAGTAACACCATTCATTTTTCTTGTTCTTGGCCAGATGTTTATTTTCTTCTTCTGTGGTTGCTTGAGTGCATGCGATTAACTGCCCCAATGGAGGTAACGATCTGAATATAAGTTAGGGGATTGGCTTGGTTCTAACCATGATTGGTTGAGTTTAAGTATAATTTTTTAGTCTATTCACATTCATGACTTATTAAATAGTAAATATGATGATCTGACTTGAAAGATAAAAAATGGAACATGGTGCCGTGTTTATCTATGATTAGACATGTTTCTTCTACCTTTATTTGAAGTTCATTATGTGCCCAAATATTAGTTCTTTTCTATATCAATGTTGTGTGTGTAATTTTAACTTGTGTTTAACTCTCTCCATTGAGAGAGAGAGAGAGATTGGATCATACACATGCAGTAGTGTCTATTAACTTTCATAGTGTAGCCTCTTTGGCCAGTGGAATATATTATGAAATATTTAGTGCCATGGATCTTTTTCCAGTAGCATGCTTTGTTTTATTAATGATATTTTTATACCTTTATTCCTTTCCACCCAGTTTTGGGTCCCTCGGAGGTCAATTATATCTATGGAATTCATATCAAGAGTTTCATTTCCAGAGGCATTCTTAAAAGAAAGTGCTTTGCTGTACCTATGATTTTTCTTCTTCATTCTAATTTTTGTACCTCAAACTCACATCCCTGCTAATGGTGGATTTAAGCTCAATACTTAGGTTTGCCATGAAGATTAAATGGAATTTCTCCCTTTCCGTCTCTGCACTCACACCCCATCCTTAAACAAAAAGAAATACAGGAAGAAAATAAGCATGATACATGCAGGGAGATAATAATCATGAAAATTAAGATACTTACATCTCCTTGGTACTCTCCCCTGTAATCTTATGCGTAGGATGCCAAGAGCCTTATAACTCAACTAACACCTCTAGATGTTTTCAACAGAGACGTATAGGGTTCAAATCCCCTCTCCACCATTGTAATTATCGAATTATCAAAAAAAAAAAAAAAACTTATGCATAGCCTAGTTGCACCTAAGCTTGCCAGACTCAAGCCCTTGGTGCATTGAAGCAGCTGTACTCTGCTGCCCACTTTAAAATTGAACCTGTTATTTGATTCTTAGGTAATGCTCCAATTTGGCACATAAGCTAAGAAGTTTTTTTTGATAATATAGATCTTGGAACATTACGTTTTTCGGTATAACTTTTCTGGCTTCTCTTGTTGGGTACTTTTAAAGTTGATTGTGCATGCATGTAAAATGTGTATGGAGATAAGTTACTAATATAATGCTTTTATTTTATAACCTTTGGCAGAGAAGACAAAGAGAGGGAAAAAAGTGGGGAATCTTTACAATAATCATTCCAATGTTGAATAGTAAGATCATGGACTAAACCTCTTTGTTTTATTTTTCTCTTTCTTCTTAACCTCCCACCCCACCCCCCCCCCAAAAAAAAAAAAACACCACCACCAACACAATAGGTGTTTTTCCCCCTTGTGTGCCTCCTTCTGGTTGTTGCATAGACAAAAAGTATATCAGTAAATATGATAAAAGTATCTGAATGCTTACAATAATCGCATATTTTATTTTGCTAATTTCCTGGCTGAAAATGTTTGTGCAGCTGTCCCAATTTGTGTTACTTTGGCCAACCCCCTTACAGATTGTCAATTTTCTGTTTTCTAATATTGTGGGTTTCAAATTGTGTAATAGTAAAAAAGGTCACTGTGCAAAATTACTTCAGCTCTCTCTCTCTTCTGCCAATTCTTTTTTGCATTTCCTGCGTCCATATTCACCACTTATTCAAATTGTTTGATGTAACTAGGAAAATGGACATTTTAGTAAAAAGAAATGAGGGTGTATAGAATTTATGCAATCTTCCTAAATTACAGTTATCACAAATGATTGATATTGTCACACCATTTGTCAGTGCTAACCTATCATTGTTCCACATGTGACCTTATTATGCTACAATTATGACACAGTAACATGAGCCTAGCAAATAAAAATATTGCAGCTGGCCAAATGCAACTAGTCAGTGCTCGCTATGAAACACTTCACATGAGTACTATGATACAAAATCCTCCTAGTAAGTACATTCTCATTTGATTTGAAAGTACATAGTGGTTTCACCCTCAGCTACCATTCTATTTATGCTCTATTGACTGGATGATCAACATCTCTTTCAATGTATTTCTATCTTGTTTCCAATATATAGGAAAATTTGGATTTTTCCTGGAACTTTTTCCATTGTGTTTGCAGGAAATTTGATATGAGCACATTTCCTTTTCACACCACTTTGAACTTTGAGACTATATGGCTGCATGTGTAGGCTCTATCCTCATAATTGCTTGAAATAGCATTATTCTAGACTTGTCTTGTAGGGAATTAAATTATTGCCTTGAAGATGATCCGAAGAAAAAAAAATGTTGAAAGGATTTTGTCATCCTGGGATATCCAAACACGTCCTTGACAAATACTATTCTAAGGTTATATTATTGTATAATTGCAATGCCCTTGACCATATGGTATATACCATTATTAGTGTTTTCTACTTTCAATAAAAAAATTAAAAGACTCTGAGGTCTGTAAGTGATTTGCCTTCTCAGAATTCTATGGTTAGCTACTTGTTGGACTTGCTCCTAGCTTTATTGACTTTGCTGGGCTAATGACGGAACCTATTCATGTTCGTGGTTCATTTATTTATCCCTGAACAACGAATGTAATTTTGATTTTAATATTAGTGTTCATACATTTGGGAAGAAAAATGAAACAAGTCACAAATTCATTCTATACAAATTTACAATTAGCACTGCACTTCTTGCGGTTGGGTTTGTGACCTTAAAAGGCCTTTTAGCTTTAGTGCTAACTGTAAGGCACAAGGCTAAACTACATCTACCATATCATACAAAGTATATACCTACGGAAGTCCCCTATAATTACATATCAAACCTTCCGGTTCCAGTGGTGCTATGCTTACAGTGCTTTCATGCACTGGTGGAGGTGGTTCTGATGAGCTAGCCTGGCTGCAGCCGACGATCTTTTGGCAGGTCTCAATCAGGCAGTGCCTACATTTTGGGCATGATGAGTGTGAACTTAGCCACTTATCGATGCACCGGACATGGAATCCATGGTGGCACTTTGGTAGAAGGCGAACACGATCACCGGCTGTGAAATCTGATAGGCATATCACACACTCGGTGTCCAATCCTGGCAGGTTCAGCTCAGCTGAGTAACTAACTGTTGGGAAAGTCTTGAGGGCCTTTTTCTTGACCCCAGTATTGGCTGTCCTAGCTGAGTCGTCTCCACTTGAATCAGAAGCTACTAACCTTGAGCAACTTAAGGCACACCTAATGATAGAATTTAAGCCAAGGGAGCAAATCAAGGCACATAAAAGAACTGAGAGGACCATGACAACATTTGTATCAAAGCTATTGTCAACAGTGTTGCTTCCTGATAACTCAGGGCTATGTCCAGGGACTGGAGGAGATGCTGTAGCTGGTGCTTGGTAAAGAGGGTTGTGATAGAGCAGTCTCCTTGAATAGAAATCTCCCAAAAAGTCTTGGAAGAGCTGAGTAGGTGTGAGTTTAGAATCAGACATGTTTGTAGTGTGTATCTTTTGACTCTTGAGTTGAGATCTTGAGTTAAGAAAGCGCTTCTTGAAGGTGGGCTGCAGAGGGGATTTATATATAGGAAAAGATTTTTTTTTAAAAAGGGTTTAAACTTTTATTTTTATTTTTTGAGTTATTGGTATATTTAAAATTAGTATGTAATTTAAAGTGACAATAGGATTTTATTTTTTATCGAATATGCAGATATAGATCTTTATCCTTGTGGATTCTACACTAAACCTTTTATAGTTTAATGGACCTTCTAATCAAAATAGGCCCATCTCATTTTTTGAGTGGCATAAAGTGATATGTGGAATTCGCCTTTCATGAATTATATCTCTAAATGCCGCACGGGACCCACTGGCTCAATAATTGGGCCCAATGAGTTTCAATGATGACATGGAAATATGTTTTACAAATTGATATGAGTGGGATTTTGCATATTTGTCAAGAGAAGAACTACATTTTTTTTTCCTCTCTTCTCTTGGATTTTTGTTTAAGCAATTGTTTAGTTTAGTCATTAGAGTGACATATAGGCCGAAATGTATTATTGAGTCAGACTAGGCTCAAGTCATGATACTCTATTGATCACTATGAGAGTGTTCAACAAGAATTGAATTAATCATATATTGCAATCACAAAGTTTAACCATGTAGTAGTACTCATCACCATAAAAGCCTTTTCCAACAAGCATATTTTACCTACCTGGGTTTGAAGGCTCTTGAAAATGACAAGCTGGGCTAATACGAGTAATAATCGAGTTCAAGCAATAGAGTCCAATATACTTAGCATCTAATTGGTAAATTAGTATAATTGAGATAACCAACTAGTGACTGGCTAGCTCACTGATGAAACTGTATGCACTGAGTTCGTTCTCTACTCTCTCTTACTAATTAATTTTCATCTACTATCACAAACGAAACACCACTAGTTAGGAACACTTGGCTCCCACTTAAAAGTTGTAAACCACAATCCTTTGCATACAACACCTATTACCTTTTGCCAATGTGTTATATGCGCTGTTACCCTTTATGTCAACTCCTATATTTTTAACTACAATACATTTATATATATCAACTTTCATCTTTTTTAATTGCAATACTGCTTACTTGGTACGGCAATTGTCGGAGACCTTTAATCACACCTCTAATTATATACCAAATCTGATTACAGTATATGATACGGAAAATGTCCTTTTAAGATTTGCTGTTTTATCGTATGAAACCAAGTTATGATCTCTTTATTCTCCAAAAAAAAAACAAAAAAGTTATGATCTCTTTTCAATGCAAGTTGGCAGATTGCGATCTATTGCACTATTGCAGTTGTAATAATTAACTTTTTCTAGTGGTTCCTACTTAAAGCAGCATTATCTATAACATTTTTGGAACAATCCCTGATAATAATAAAAACCCCAAATTGGTTTTAATGGAAGTAATATAATTAAGGTTAACAAGGTTTTTCTGAATCATGTGCATACAGAGGTAATGACTTCGAAACCAACAGTATGACATATAAAGTAGAATGCTCATGGATTGGATATTGTAAATTTAATATATATAAAAAAATAAAAAAAAAAATTGCCTTGAAGAACAAGTGGGGATACTTGTTTCTTCCTTTTTCACTTACATTAATTTTTATAGTGAGAGATGAGAAATGGGCTGAGCTTGAAGAGTTGCTTTAGTTTTTTTGTTTGTACTGGAAGTACCACTACTGGGATCCATATCTTGTTGGTTGGCTGGATTTCACTAGGTTGTTGTTGTGGGTCCAACATTCCAAGTTACACAGAGAGAGAGAGAGAGAGAGAGAGAGATTATCTTGTTGTATATATTATGTGGTGATAATAAAACAAGTTACTTAAAAAAAGAAAAGAAAAAAAGAAGAGTCTAGTGATATCTAAAACAAATGTGATCCACGTGCTAATCTACTACTGAGGAGTGAGAAGTGCAATTATCCCATTGGATGAAAATGGCATGTGAAGTAGAGTGGGGGAGCACTATTAGAAAACATCTGTGCTATTCAAGCAAACATGTTGTAAAAGTTCCATGCCTCTCATTTTGGTTAATATTTCACTTAAATTATAAATATTGAAATATTGGGAAAGATCCCAGATCTTATCCCCGAAATGCATATTATCATTTCATAAATTTGCAACATTTGCTTGGCACATGACATCCCTTAATAGTTCATTTTTATCATATGAATTGATATATGACTAATGTGACACAATAACTACTTAGGACAACAATGGATGCCTATATTGGAAATAACTACTTAGGACAACAATGGATGCCTATATTGGAAATAGGTTCACATTCAGACAAGTTGTTGAGCACTTCACAAAAAATTTAAAAAAATTAAAAATTGTTGAGTACTTCTAAAATGAAAAATTATATAATATTCTTAGATCTATTATTCATGTGAGAGGAAAGAATATCTACTGTACTATTTGAATACCCTTTTTTTTTTTTTTTTTGAGTTTTGTTCTACTGATTATTACTATTTGAATAATTTATAATAACCTAAACACTTTAAATTTTCAAGCAAGTTTCGTTAAAAACTATATAGTTCAAAAAAAAAAAAAAAATGGCTATTAGAAGCCAGCTCTATCATTAATATATGAATATAATGATTAAAAGTTCAGCAAGATTTGTTTGAAAAGAAATTTAATTTAGTATTTCCTACTAATTAAGGATCAAACAAAGCTGTGGTGTGCCTCCCTCAACCAAATTATTACATTTTGGGTAAGAATTTGGCATAGTTCCTAATAAAACTTGGCTCCTAAGCTTTTTGCTTAAAAGCTAGCTACCACATGAGGATAAAAAAATTCAGAATTTATTATCTCAAAAAATAGATCATAGGCAAATAAATTCAGTTTGAAATGACGACTAATATATACTTTTAGGCTTTTAGCCAACCTAATTAGACTAATGATCAAAAAAATTAGACTAATGATCAAATCATCAAAATGAGTTTTTTTTTTAATCTTCAAAAGTTTAATAAGGTTTATAGAATAAAGGGTCTTGATATTCTTTCTCGCTTTGAATATGGTGGTTTTTCAATGCATATACTAAAATTTATGCAATATCAAGAAACTGTACTTAAGGCAATTGTCAATTATTCCTTTCACATTGTAAAGTACTAAAGTTACTGGGTCTAATTTCCAATTCCTCATCCTCTAAGTGTCAACTCCAAAAATATCCCCAAGACCAAGATCAAGTGCTTATGTGATTCCTTAGCATGTTCCCATAGCGTCAATATGCGAAGTTGACGATACCCTTTTCTCTTTTGGGATCAAGTAATTGCCATCAAGTTCGATCCCCATTGTTCTTCCAAAAATTTTCCGTATCAATTTTCCTCAAACAAAAGCACCATTTTAATCTACTTGTAGAAATCGCTAGTCAGAGATTTCTTTCACTTTACTGATTGTTGTCTATGATGGAAATTGATCTTCAGCATTTGATAATTTTAGTACATATAAAAAATTACATAAAAAGACAATTACAGTCTTAGCTTTTTATGAGTGAATCATTCTAGCTAGTACATCCACGTAGATTATGCAATAACTAACTGTTTGTCAAAGTCATGTTCATCTTGTATGAGTATGATCTCTGAATTATTACCTACGGTACCAAAATTCCACTCATTCTTTAGAAAAACTTTCAAAAAAGTTCTCAGGGAAAATAATGAAAAATAAGCAGCATGGATGCATTTGTCAAGTTGTTCCTCATTTCCAAACAAAGATGATGAGTTGGAAGTAAAGTAGGATTACAAAGTGAGAAAAGGGATATTATTGAAAACAAAAGCCAAAGCCAAAGAATAATATATAATCTTTAAAAATAAAAAACACTAGTTATCTAGAAGCATTGACGATGAAAATTTAAAGCCATTCCACCCATTTGCTTTTTGCCTACTGATTTGCTAATCTAATAAAACCATTGACGCTTTGTGGAAAACGCTCTCCAATGACTGTGGAGGAAGAAATTAAAGCAGACTGCACTGGAAGAGAGAAAGACATTTTCGCTTAGTTCTTCGCCAATACTGGATTGGACTGCATAAATTTTACGTACTTGAGTGGCCATTAGGGCTGCACTTTTTGCCCTTTACACCACAGCTGAGCTTAATCTATCATATGAAGCTGTGTATAAGGACAATAGGACATCACCTTAGTCCGCTACCTCGGTCGGTCCTTTCAGGTGCGCACCTGAATGGACCGACCATCTTCATA
Source organism: Quercus lobata (assembly GCF_001633185.2). Classification (NCBI taxonomy): domain Eukaryota; kingdom Viridiplantae; phylum Streptophyta; class Magnoliopsida; order Fagales; family Fagaceae; genus Quercus; species Quercus lobata. The sequence goes on along the minus strand of NC_044909.1, from coordinate 30,508,849 downwards.
TATATATTTTTTTTCCTTCTTTTTTGTTTTGTTTAAATACCTGTTAATTTATTTCTTATTCTTGAAAACAGTTTTTCTAATATCAAATTTACAGTGTCATAGATGTTACCACATGTTTTGTACAATTCTTTCTAGAGAATAAGATATGAATATTAATTCAATAATTTCTAGTTTAGGAAAAACACAATCCTTCAAAATATCATGTTTCTAAATTTTCTTCTTGCATTTTGAACAGAGCTTTTAAAAACTTGAAAAGTGCAACTCAAATTGTAGTTTTGTAAAGAGTAGAGAAAATTGCACACTCACCCAATGCACATTGCCACATGGACTAAAATCATGTACAAAATGTACAATAGCGAGCGCGCAAGATATTCTGTTTTGCAAATTGGGTACTCTAGGTTTTATCTTGTCAAAATTGTCCTGACATATATCTAGAGAAAAGTATTGGGTGTTTTCGAAGCATAATGACACAATACTTCTTTCTCTCATATTCATGGTTAATCCTATCATAAATTTAATTAATAGAATCCAAGGGAGTTGGAAATTTTTTTAAAAACTCTCTAATGTTTGGTAAATTTAGATTTCACCCCCATTTTTTTAAGAGGTGGCCCTCCAAAGAATAAAGCTACCCCCCCCCCCCCCCAACACATAAGCCGAATTTGGTGCCCTCCTCCCCAAAAAAATCCTAACTTTTCACAATTTGTCTTTTTCCATTTCTCCTCTCAATGCTTTGTCTATATATTCTCTCTGTCCCAATTTGTTTGTCCTTTTGAAAAGTCAAACTTTTTAAGGGAACGTCATTTATTGCTTTGTCTATCTTATAGAAATGTATAAGTTTACAAAACTACTCTTAAATAAATTTATTAGCTTTTTTTTTTTTTTAAAGAGTTATTTTTGATGAGACAACTAAAAAGGTGCCCCAATTAGATTGATTTTTTTTAAATATTTGTTAGTTTTCTTTTTAAATAATTTTGAAAATAAAGTAGGGGTATAATAGGAACATTAGTAAATTAATAACTTTTACTTTTAGAAATAGGATAATATTTTGGGACATCCCAAAATGGAATAGATGACAAACAAACTGAGAGTATCTTTTTTTTTTTTTTTTGGTTAACTTTTTAAAACTTTTAGCCTCCATAACTTTTAGTTTTAGTTTCATTTAGAAGATTAATTATTCAATTCTTCTAAAATGATAAAACTCACGTATAGTATACTTAATTCCCCAATTAAACTCATTTGTATTAAATTTAATTGTTCATGAAAATGATAACACTATTTGCATTTTATTGGTGTATGAATTTAATTTAGAAACTTAATGTACTACACTTAAAAAGGCACCATAAGTTTTGCCATTTCCCAAAACTTTACAATATGTCCATCCACTTTATAGCCCCCTAAATGATTCTTCTTATCACCATTACTCTCTCTTCAATTTCCTTTTATTAATTCTTCCTTACTGACACTCTCGCATAGTCAAATTTTCATTAGATCCTCCCTCTTTCTTAAGCGAATCATGAGAGGTACAAAATTTTCTTCTTTTCATAGCTATTTTAGTTTAATTTCTATTTATTTATGATTTTCTTCTTTAGTTCAATTTTTATTTTGTTGAGAGGTACGAAAGTGATTTGATTTTGATTTTTTTACTATAGTAATCTAATCAATTTGAATTTAAATTCTATTGATTTTACGGTTGTTTATAGTGATTTTGTCATATTTAATTTTTATGAATATCATTTCTTATGAATGTAGTCTAGTTTTGTTATATACTTATATTTAATTTCTATGAATGTTATGGACTTATGATTGTTCAAAAGAATAAGAGAAACTCAGGGGAAACATAACCTTATATATTATGGTCAATTTGTCATTTAGCTTGTAAGTATTTTGAGTGCTAATAATAATGAATATATATATACACACACTTCAAGACTTACTTTGGTGACATGAGCTAATAAAGTAAATCAGTAGCTCATTTTCTAGAAAGAGAAGCCTCAACATCTTTTCAAACTTGGTCTCCATTCCTATGGCAGTTTCGTCAATGAACGTAGACTTAAGAATTTTATTTATTTATTTATTTTTTTAACTAATGCTGAAGACATGTATGTATGTATGTATGTATGTATGTTGTAATTTTACACCGTGTTTAGCAAAAACAAGAGAGAGGGTAGAGAAAGGAAAGGGAGGAAGAGAGGGGAGAGGAAATGGAAGAGAAAGAGAAAAAAAAATTCATGAAGTTGTTTGGTTTGTAAGAGAGAAATGGAGAGAAATATAGTTTATTGGTAGGTCCCACTATCAAAACTCTTTCTTCTCTCTCCATTTTCTCCCAAATTAATTAGGGAGGAAAGAATTTGATGGGCCATGGAGGAAAATGGAGTCTTGGCTAAATATTATAGAAAATGAAGTTTATTTGTGATATGGGTACTATTCAAATTTATTTGGAAAAAGGAGGAGAAAAGCGAATTTCGGTAATAGCATTGCCGAACTTCTGAGAAAAAAAGTAAGAGAGAGGAGAGAAAAATGATGCAATAGGAAGAAAGAAAAAAAGTAATTTCGGTATTGGTGTTGCCAAAATACCAAAAAAAGAAAAAAAAGTATTTCAGTAATACAATTACCGAATTAATTTCCTCATGCCCACAAATATTTGCCCGTTAGTTTCATTTTCTAACTGTTAGTTTCTTTTTAAAAAAAGAAAAAACTAACAAGTATTTCAATAATACAATTACCAAAATATGTATAAATATTAGAGGAAAGAACACCACGTTATCCTGTTTTGAAAACACGTAAAAATTACTCTATATAAGTTGGCAACAAAGTTTTATAGCGGCTGGGAATTATTAAGTGAATGATTGTTATCATTAGTGGAAATCGCAAAACAAATTTGATTTTCCATTTCAAATCTCAAAATGTCCCCTTTCAAAAAAAATCTCAAACTGTCCCATCCCTATCCGATATATACTTGCATTTTCTTCAACAAAGTCAGTCTCGCTGCCCACTTATCCCCTCAAAGAAAACTAAAGGAATTGACAATATGATCGAGGATAAGGAATTGGATATTAAACACAGAAACTTTATTACTTTACCATGTGAAAGGATATTAAACCCACTCACTGGTTTGAGCACTTGGTAAGCATGATGGTACCCTTGGACTTCTGTTCATTCGCTTTATAACTTTTGATTCATTCTTCTTCAACAACACCCAATTAACTTCAAAAGATATTTTTTCAGATTTGCCCTAAATTTCTCTCAACTTTTACTTTCGCTTTCGGAGGTTTTTTTTTTTTTTCCCATTTTTTTTTTAATAAATAGCAAAATCTTGTTTTCATAGAATAATTTCTAGTTTCTACATCACATCCTTCCTAATAGACTCCTCTTTTCTTTAATATTTTCGTTCTTCAAAGCATGCTTTCGAGAATAAAAATCTAAAAATAGATTGAATCAAGTCTGTTTCTTTTCACTTTTTGATTGCACTTTTTATTGGGTGTCTCGTTCTTTAATTACGTAGTTCAAGTGTTTCTAAGTACTACTTTTGGGTGGTGACGAGGAACCCGAACTTTTTGTTCAACAATGGATTATTATTCTATTAAAGATTTGGTTTTCTCTTTCCTGCTTGAATGTGAAGAATAAATGTTGTTTACGGTTAACCAATTAGATGATTTTGCTTTTTATATTAAATACATTACGATGACAAATCCTTGGGCTTCAATCGTGCTATAATATGACGATTCATTGTTCTTGATAGCTTAACTTAATAATAAGCAAAATTCAAACAAAGCATGCGTGCACGCCGCTGCATATAATGATACAACACAATGTTTGGCAAGGATTGGGTCCAGCATATATATAGTATAGTATATATGATATACAGCTTTTCGTTCTGATGAGAATATATTTCGCACATACCTACATGCATGCCATTTTTTCCCCAATTGTAGTGTAGGAAACTGTTTTATTTTTAATTTTGTAAGTAAAATGATCTAGACAGGTGTTATCTCGACTCCTCTAAATTGTTGATTCAACACTTTCTCTAGGGGTGAGGCCAACTCGAGTATCCTGGATCTGGATCCTCTCCATTTCCCTTTGAAATGGAGAGGGTCCATTTCATGGCCATGATTACTTTGAAAATAAATCAATGGCTAAGATGTGTCACGTCAATTACAAATGAATAAATTAACTCTAATAGCAAAGTTAACTGTGGTTAAACAAACTAAACCTTAACGTTTGCTAAGGTAAGCATTAACGTTGGAGAAAAAAAAAGGAAAAAACAAAAGAGAGAATGGGAGTCTCTTTCGATCTGGGTGCCTCATCAGTCATCTGAGGCGGTCGGTGGAGACATTCAGTGGTGTTCCTCGCTGTGGAGGGGATAAAGACCATGTCCTTCACAATTTTTAATATTACTACTCATTCCTTATAATTTTTAATTTTTCTAATTCTTTTAACATACATACATACACCTCTGAAGGAGAATGCTTTTGTTTTTTGCAGTACAACTACTTGATTTAAAAAGCCAAGCTTTGAAGTGTAAAAGATTATGGAAATTGTGTGTCTTGTGAAAACATAAATTTACCAAGTGTCTTTAATTTTCCAGTGGTGGATATGTTTCCTTTTTATGCAACTTAAATTTGTGGGAAATTTGTGAATGTTAAACATTATATGAGAAAATTAGTATCGCTTTCCTTTGCAATTTATAGCCTTTAGTTATTTGGATTAATCAAAATCGTATGGGTTTGTGGTTTGATTGTCTGTAAAAGGTTGGCAGATCAAATCTGTGCCTGGATTTGCTTTGAATGCTTACAAAAAGATTTAGGGAGTAGCATGTGTGGGTACTGGGTACCTCCTTCATTTTTCCCTTTTGCATCAGTTTTTGTGGCATCCAAACCGATCAAAGATACAAACTTTCCTTCATTTTCAGCAACCAAACGAAAAAAGGAACAAAACACAGAAAAAGAAAAAAGACAATAAGAAAAGATGACCCGAATCAATTGTCAATTAACGAAATTAATGCATTACAAACAGAACAATCTAATTGAGGGGAAAAAAAAAATATTTTCGTCTTCCTCTTCCTCTTCTTCGTCGACGTCAATGCTTGTGCTCCATCTTCTTTTTCTAAACTCTGCTCTTTCCATTTTGTTACTTCTAGATCTGTTCTTCCTGAAATGTCTTGGTGACAAAATTACAATTCACGAAACTTAAAAGATAAGTTTAACACACTCTCTAGTAAACTTAACCATAGTTTAGACAGAATCCTTCGTTAACTTTATAGTAGTATCAGTCAATATCTTTTTAAATGATGTAGCACATCTTAGCCTTTCATTTATTTCAAATCAATCCTGGCCATAAAATAGACACTCTCCATTTCACTTTGAAATGGAGAGATCCGAATCCGAGTATTCTGACACGTTCGAAGCAATAATTCTTTTTTTAATAGAATTTAAATTTATGATATCCATCTCATATTGTGATATGTGAGATAAGGGGGCTTAGCTTTTCCAATTTTCGCTTAGAGTATGTAATATAACATAATTTACACACAAAAATTATTTACTAACCCCCCCTACATCTCGGAATTTGCACCCTGCTCCTCAAATTTTGAACATTTAATTGGTACCAAAACCCCCCAAAAAAATAGTAATAATAGTTGATACAAAAAAAAAAAAAAAAAAATCATCAGATGGCCCATTCATCAGCCCGTGGCCTCCAAATCCTAAAAAAAAATAAATAAATAAATAAAAAACCCCAGTTTCTCTTTTTGGTACATTCCAAATCAAATCACCATAATCAAATGCTCAAATATAAAACTAACATGTCTAAGTTACTGAATATGTCGTGCACCTTCCCCATCATGCGCCCAACTGCCAGTGGCATTGACGTGAGTGTGTGGTCATCAGTTGGCTCCACGCTCTTTCGCTTAGCAATAGCAATACGACTGCTATATCTATCTCTCTTTTCTCTCTTTGTTTAAGTTCTGTGAATAACTGAGTTAAAGTAATGTATATACTACTGGTTTTACTGCTTTGGGTTTGAGAATTGAGATACCATGTGCTGTACATTGTATTGCTGCGTACTTTAATAATTTAAAATTTCTGTGCTACAAATTGTGGAGAAAAGCGGTAAAAAATTGGAGTGATTCTTAAGTAATCTGGGTGAATGGTGTTTCTTCCTCTCACATTTATGATGGGGTCAACTTATTAAATTTATGATAGAGTTCATCATGAATGTGAAAAGAGAGAACACCATTTTATTATGCTCTAGAAATACCAAATTATTATTCAAAAAATTGTGGCTGTCAAATTCCTTTCCATTTTGTTTATAAATTTATATAATAATATATTAGTATGTTACAGTTGTGGATTACCCTTTACTGTGATGTTGCTTGAATGCATAATAGTGATGTTAGTTCAAAGTGAATATATAAAATTCTGTTTATTGTATTTATATTTGACTTTGAGAATTTTTTTAATTGTTTGGTTTTATCTCATTGCATTTAGTAGTCTGCACTCTGCATTTAATTATTTATAATTTTTTTCCTTTTTAAATTAGCTAAAGTGTGAGTAATTTGTGAAGAAAACATCCACAATTTATACATATTTTAAGAGAATAAAATATTCAAGGTTCAAAAATTGCAATTCAATCCTTTATCCCTAATGCTGAAACTTTAGATATTGAACACCTTAGAAAGACTCTAAGATGTGAACTTAAGCAAAGAGATGTTTTTTCCTTAAAATGTGATCCTAAATTTTGACAATATGAAACATGAGATTTTGAGTGATTGTTTAATTATGAATATAGGAAAAAACATTTGCTAAAAATTTTCATTTAGAATCTATGGCGGGCAAAAGTAAGTAAGGATGTTCACAACTTCACATGTTATTACTTCACTACTTTTACTCACACAATTAATTTTTAAGAGGTGGGATGCTCAATCAACCTTAAATACCTTAAGAAAAGAATAAATATTTCAAGAATGTGCTAGAATTGATTCTAGATATAGACAAAAGATCTTAATTAAGGAATAGTTTTGAAGTGTATATATTGGGGTCCTCAGGTTTAGTCTGAGGAAGAAGTTACAGAAAATTTCTAAGTTCTAAGTCTCAAAAGCAAAAAATCCCTCCTCTGATCAAGGGCTTCTGTGAAGACCGCACCCTCGGCCCGTTTTATAGAATGTTGGGCCAAACCCACATGAATGGGTGGAGTCGTGTTACTGCCTCTCAAAATAAAGGTTCGACTGATTATATTTTCCCCTTTAGATTAAGGGTTTTACAATGAAGTCGCCACTTATTTAATTATTGGAATAAATAAGAAAACCAAAATTGAAAAATTCCTCATTTTATTTATTTGAAATTGAATTTACATTGATCATAGGAAAATTACATGGCTTTGGTTCTAGATACAATCTAAGATAAAGTACATGGCTTTATTTCCTAATTACAATCTAAAAATCGAAAAGTACATGGATAAGTATTTGATCTACTAACCTTTGATCTAAGCTCGGAGGCTATGTTATAAGGTGGGAAGGTGTTAGGCACCCACCTTGCCCGGTGAAACCGGTCTTCTAGACTATGGTGGTCAACATTTATATCACATCATCCAATATGTCAATTAATTTGCATATTGAATTTAAAGTGTGTGCATGTGATAAATCCTAATTCAATTTATTAAACATTTCATTTGGATTGAAAAATAAATTCTAGTGAATGTATGTGGATGGTGATAACCTAGATTTAAGGATTTGAAAGAATTATTAAACAAACATGCTTTTCATATTTTTGATGTGGATTTAAGATTAAATTTAGTGATATGCATGAACAACCAAGAACATGTGAAGAACACATAAGAACAATTAAGAACAATTAAGAACATTCAAACATATTCAAGAGAATTATCATGCTTTAATCTTAAATTATCATCATAGCAACATAAACAAACAATTAGGGAAGGGGATTATACCTTCATGCAAGATCCATATGGTGGAGGAGGGAACTCTTAATGGAGGTCCTAAGAGTGGAGAAAAAGAAGAGCTAGGAGAGGGAGAGTAAGTCTCACTTAATACCTTGAGTCTCAAGAAGACTAAGATATAACAAGACTACTCAATTTCACTAAAACTCAAGAGAAGAGAAGAGAGGGTTTTTTTTGTGTCTTTGAAATGAAGGAGAGGAGGGGTTTATATAGTAGTGGTGAGGGAAATATGAATGGAAGACCATTTAATGAGGGTTGACAAAGAATCATGAATCTAGACCTCATTTTAGTCTTTGGGGAAATTTGTGCATTAAATGTGGAGATTGATGAGAGTGAGCAAGCAAAATTCGGTTTTCTCGTAGCTGCTGTAACAGTCTATAAAGCCAATTTTGAAAAATCATATCTGACTCAATTCTGATCGGAATTGTCTCATTCTTGTGTTCAAATTGAAGCCTCGAATGTCTAGTTTCTGGGAAAATTAACCTCATTCACAGATTTAAAATATTCTGAAAGATATTGATGAAATAGTGAGTAGAGGTCATTTGTTAGAAAATGGTTTCAGCACAATTAACATTAATAGGTCCCAAATTAGCTCCCAATTAATATTAAATGACTCCAATCACTCCCATTTTAGATTTAATTGGTTTCAAATTTACTCTAATTAAAAGATAATTGCACAAATTACTCATTGAATAATTAATGTTTAACTATGTAGTTAATTAGGTGTGTGCAACCTGACCATATAATGTAGTCCAAACCAATCAAATTATGACACATCATTGATCTCAAATTGATTATACTTATAACCAATTGAAATCAACTGTTCATAATTATATATAGTCGGACTCAATTTGTGATGGTGCATCTCAGCCATTAAAACTTAATTTGATGATAACTTTCAATCTGGTGGTCCGATTCAGGCTTATGACCAGTCGATTTAATCGTTACAACATTAAGATCATTTTTGTGAAATAAGATTAAGGATCTAATGACCAGAATCAAGATGCATATTTCCAAGGTGAAATTACCCTTTTACCCTCCATGTATCTAAGCCCTGCACTTGGAAGGCTAGGATTAGATTTCCTTGATAATTGTCTCATCAAGGCCTTACTAGAAGGTTTCTATACTAAGGTATGAGCTGGGGGGACACTGTTTAATGTCATTTCCTCATTAATGCAGCTAGCTAAGTGGTTGTAGTGTATTAATTGCGGAGGTGATGGTTGCTTTGTCCATCTACTTTCCTTTCTTCCCCGCTTGACGACAAATCTTTCTCTTCACCCTCGGTATGTACCCCACAACCTTTAACCTCGACTCTCGGCCTTCGAGAGCGTGCTTGCATCCTCGGGATCCTCATCCATTGTAGCCTTTTTGTACTTGTACAAGGTCATCTATATTTCTCTGAGGATGCTCTAGTGGTGTTTTCTGAGGTTTGTTTCCCCGGTGCTGTCCTTAATCCCCTTAACTGTATTCTCGGATCCTCGTCCCCTCACAAAATCCATTATAAACGATTTTAGTACCATAATAAAAAATTAAAAAAAAAAAAAAAAAAAAACAACAACAACAACAACAACAACGTTGGATACAACTTTTTGTTCATAAAAGTTTTTTTTAATTTTTTATTTTTTATTATGTTTAGCTTGGCCCCAATCTGTCACTAATATTAATTGCTCTTATCATTATCATCAGGCTAAGACACTCATCAAATTTTTTTTTTTTTTTAATATATGTGGATTTCGAATCCCAAATCTCTTATTAATTTGATGACAAGAGATTTTATCAAGTACTGTTAAAGTTGAAATGAAAATATCTCTCTCTCTCTCAAAAAAAAAAAAAAAAAAAAAAAACTGAAATATATGGCATATAACAATAGTTGCGTATGCCATTTTTTTTTTATCCAAAAAATTGATTCTATGATTAAATTTTAAACATCGGAATTATTGTGGGTTAATCCATTTTATTTTTTTAATTATATATATATATATATATTTTTTTTTTTTTCTATGAAGGGAATTGAAACCGTAACTCTATTTATATGTATCACAAGAAGGTTGAAGAAATATTATAAGTATGAAATAAAAATAGCTTCTTCTTTTTTTTTTTCTTTTTTTTTTCTTTTTTTCATATTTTGACTTTAAAAAATAGATTGAAAAACTCAATATCATTAAGCCTTTACTAGGGTTAGGGTAAAGGTTAATACCCTAGTAAAGGCTAATAATTTGCATCTATTATAATTTGAAAATATATATTTTATTTTTCAAACAAATAAAAAGGATCAACTTTAGAGATAAACAATAATTTTAATTTTTTTTTTAACGTATTTTTGAAATTGATGTAGTAATATAAAGAGAAGTTTGGGTAGGAAAAATAAAATAAATGTGAGAAGAAAAAATGCTAAATTTTAGGAGTTCTATTAGTTTTTTTATTTTTTAAATTGGAGGTTTTTTACTTACTTTACTTCAGATGAAAAATGAATAAAAAATGCTAAATTTTAGGAAATAAAATGATGAACATGAATAGAAAAAAGTCCTAAATTTTAGGAGTTCTCTTTTTGAATTCAAAATGAAAATTGTTATTTGACATTTATGACCATATTTCTAAGAGAAGTTACCATTCATTAATGAAAATATTTTTAAACCACAGAAAGTCCAGTTTAAAGAGAAAAATCTCACCACCACGCACTTTTGGTACGGTGGTCATTTCATAAGTATAAATACTTGTGAGGTGTGGAGGGCAAAGGCCAAGATTCAAGTCTTCATGAGGGAACTTCACACACGTATATAATTAGATTAGGTTAGAATAAAAATTCAATCTTGTCGTTGAAGCTCATTTTTGGCAAGCCCAGTAAGAGAAAAGGCCCAACAACATGGGTAGACCAAAGTTAGCAAGCAAGAAAAAGCCATTGAGCCCAAGTGGCAGGAATGAATGGCTCACGGGCTCATAAAATGGATCCTGAAAAAACAAACGGGCTTGAATGGGCTCGGAAAGAGAGAGGAAGCAAACCCATGGGCAGTATATAGAAAAGCGAGAATGGGCTACAGTAGGCTCAAAATAATGTAAGCAAAGAAAGTAAGGGACTAATGGAAGACCCATCCCCAAGGAGGAAGTATAAAGTAATTGGGCCAGGGAAGCCCAAGAGAGTTAATAAAGGCCTATGGGAAAGCAGGATTGGAAAAGGGCCGAGGAAGCCTAAGGAAAGCAAATGGGCCAAGGATGCCTAAAAGGGAAATGGGACATAGGAGCCGGCAAACAGTGTAAGAAAAGGCCCAGTGAACACACTGAGTCACTGGGAGGGAAATAAACAGTAGGCCCAAAAAGGCCCAGCAGGATTAAGTCAAACAACATTACAACATGAATAGCAGAGTGGTACGGCAGGAAAATGCTAACAAGGCCACGGAGTGAACACAGAATAAGCCGGGGGAAGGAAGGCCCATGATCCAATAAGGCCCAATCCCCAAAAGAAGTAAGTCATAAAGAATGGCAGATCGGAAAACAACCCACGCCATAAGAAGGCAAAAGTGTACAGTAGAACGTAGAGACCAATCTCCAGAACATGGCAAATGCATGAGCGGCGAGTGAAGAAGGTGAAGCACGTGCGAGACCTAAGCACCACCAGCCTGTACCCAGCTAATATAGGAAGTGGTGGATCATGGGTCAAAGGGCATGGTCTGGCGGTAGGAAGAGGGAGAAAACCTATTCTAGGGTTCTTGCTCATGCTCTTTTGGGGGAAATGTCTTGCTAGTTAGACATGCCACCCAAAAAAAGTAAGGATAGAGAGAGAGAAAGTACACACACTGTAACGGGTAGAAAAACCACAACAAGCAAACAAACAAAATAGCCTTCTTTGTCTGGCAAAGGGGAGCGGCACATCCAACACAGGTAAGTGGTGGTGGCTGAACCACCGATGACCAGTAAGTGGTCGGCAAGGACACCCACACCAAACAAAGACAGTTAAAAGCTGAAATAGTAAATACCAGTCATGGCAGGCTTTATAAAGGACCCCTTGTTGTGCACTGAGAAGGGGATTCAAAAAATCATAGTAATAGGAATTCTAGAGAAAAACATAACCCAAAAGTAAGCATTGAGAAGGAAATGAAGTAAAACAAAAGAAAAAGAAAACTAAGAAGTAGGAAGGAGAGGAAAAGAAAAACAGAGAGTTTAGAACAGCAGGCATGCACCAATAGGTTGATTTCCTCTCTCCCCCAATAGCCTTGCTCTCTATAAAAGGCAAAAGATCTGTGTTTGGGCATAGACCATTTAGGCCTATTCTCTCAAAACAATTAATCTCTTCTCTGAGATTACTCGTGTTAAGGGAATGGTCGTCCCTTTCTTGGTTTTAATCCCGTGTATTACTTGGCATGGTAGACTAACACTTTGATTTTGCTAATTCTATTTATCCTTCACTTAGCTTATTCTGTGTACGGAGAGCTTTTTGTTGCTCACTTTTATTTATTGTAGTTAAAAGTAGTGACTATATTTTCTTGTGTTATCCGTATTATATTTGCCTGCCATAACTTCTTTATAGTGGCTCTGCTTGCCATGGGCATGTGACCAAAGCTTGGCAGACGTGGTGTAATTTGTGCACAAGCCGGATTAAGGTGGGTTTTAGTTGGACTGGTTCCAACTCCCTTATCCAGAAAACTCGGGTCTAGTGCAGTAGGAAGTAGCCCAACATTACAAACAAGGCCCACCACCTTACACTTGTATAAAAAATAAAAAATAAAAAAAGAGAAAAATCGCCTAGTATAGATAGATACCTATATATAAAGTGAGAAGTTTCAATTGTCATCTTGTATAAAATTCAATTTGAAAATCAATTTGTGTATGCTTTTTAGATAAAGTAATATTCCGTAATATGTGTATCTATTTATTTATCACGTAATTTGACTGGAATGATGATTATTTAAGTAGAGTGTAGAGTGTAGACTACCTCATTAGTGGAAGCCAAAATTAGATGTGTTTGAGATTTATACGTTTTACCTAAAATCGACGAGATGACAAATTGACAATGAATTAGTTCTAGATGGGTTCCATTCCTTTCTCGACCTTAAAAAAAAATTTTAAAAAAAAGAAAAAAAAAAACGGGAGTTCTTGATGGGTTCATTTTGTAATATCATATAGGCCGGCTTTGGGGCCTGGGCTTAAATAACGAGAAGCTCACATTAGTATATGAGAGAAATAAAAGTTTTGGTGTAGGATAAATTAGCCCAACACAACACGAGCCCTACCCTAACTTTGGGCAAATAAAATTATAAATATTTCCACACCCTGGTAATAGGGTTCTAGGTCTAGTGACTTGCGCTTTCTAAAAGAAAAGGGTCTAGTGACTTGCATGCAATTAGGGGTGGCAAAATAAGCCCAAACCCACTTGTCCGTCCAAACCCACCCACTTTAATTAAACCCAAACTCACCCAATTATTATTTGGGTTAAATGGACATCAACCCAATTAAACCCAGTAATTATTGGGTTTTAACTAAAAACCCACTAAGCCCCATTTAACCCAAAAACAATAAAACCAAACTCAACCCAACCCTTAACATTAAAAAAAAAAAAAAAAAAAAAAAAAAAAAAAAAAAAAACCAGCCCCTCTGTTTCTCTCGCACTTAACTCAGAGCTCCATTTGGCCGTCAATGGCGGCCTTGGAGACCTCAAACGGAACCGCCTCAAGAAAGGAAATGTTCTCTCCTTCTTCATCCTCCTCTGATCGGCGTTCTCACATTCTCGATCTGACTTTTCTCCGTAAGCTCTTCTCAACCTCATAGATCCGATCTTTTCATTCTCTCCCAACAAATTCAGTCCATCGAGGGAAGGTATTTGCCTGAAGGGAAGAAGAGTTATGAATCCAAAACCCTCCAAACTCAAACTAAAATCTATGAAACAGAAACTATCATACATGGCGGTGTGTTTCATGGTGATTACAAATCAAATCATATGCTCCAGGTCACAGCCTTGGAGTTGGGCATTCATAAAATTAAAATAGATGCAGTTGCAGTATGATTCTTAGGCCTGACTAATGGAAATTTAGGTCGAATTTTTCATTTCCTTTGTGTTCTTACATTTTCTCACCAGCCAAACAGAAAGTAACAGGGTGTTTGTGTACATTGCTCATTTTCACTTTAGGGCCATTTTGGTAATTTTGATAATTGGGTGGGTTGGGGTTTACTCATAATAATTGGGTTGGGTTGAGTTTGGGTTAGAAGTAATTAGTTAAATGGGTTTTAATGGGTAAATGGGTTTTATATACCCAATCCAATTATGCCTACCCCAAACCCACCCATTTGACACCTCTACATGCAATCGCAAATCAAGAGGTGAGATTAGAAAGTTAAAAATTCATTTTTAATCTGAACCCTTAAATCATAATAATTCTTAACCTTTTAATTTTCTACCTTACAAACTTTTTAGATCTCAAAACACCATAGTAATTGCATGAGATCTAAATCTCAGTTATAGGAATATTTCAAAATGTTGTTTTGTTTTAGAAGGGTTATCAATTACTAAGCCTAAAGTTACTAGGCTGAACCAACCCAAGCTTACTTGCCTAAATTGCATGACCACCAAATTTAAAGACTTGTTAGGTGTTAGCAGAGGGGGAAAAAATGAAATTAAGAAGAAAAGAAGTTCAATATATCTTGAGCTAAAACAAACTCAAGCATATTATAATTTTCCTCTATTCATATTACATAATGATCAATATTTTTGACATATTGCGTCAAAATATGTGCAGGTCGATTCCCTTGGTGCTTCACATGACACAACTGGACTATTCTGAACTCTTGCATCTTCTGTTGAATTCCCATAACAATGTTAGCAATGGTAACCGAGGGTTCACTTGTACCATTTATTGCCAATTTTTTTTTTTTTTTGAATCACACTCAAAAACTGCATCTCGAATGCCCACATCCACTGGCGGAGCCAGCATGGGGCGAGGGGGGGCAATTGCCCCCCCTGACATTGCAAAAAAATTCCCCAAACTACTAGTTTTGTCGGGCGGGCATTACATTGTTTATTTAAGGTGCTTGACACTTTGACCCACCCTTTTGACATGAAAAAGAGAAAAAGCTGGTCCACTCCAGCCTTAAAGAAGCAAACTGGAAAGTAAGGAAAAAAGTTTTCCTGAAAAGCTAAAGTAAAAAAAAAAAAAAAAAGTGCTATATTTAAAATATTTTTATAACAAATTATATGTGTAAGATGTAATTGGTTTTAATTTGAACTTACTACTAAAATTAGCTTTTTTTTTCTTTTTTGAGAAACTGTTAAGAAAATGTTGTATACATAGCATATCCCTTATTTTTTACCTATTACATTATTCATGGCATTTGTCTTTCTTGTTCATATCTCATAAATGACTTGTCCCATAAATAAACAACGAAATGCCATTTAATTTTTTTTTTTTTTTAACAATATGCAACATTTACTTTTTATTAAATTTGTTTATAATTGTTTATTTATTTTGTTACTATAATTGATTAATGTATTTTTTTTTAATACTATCTTTTAATCTTGCCCCCCCTAAACTAAAATTCTGGCTCCGCCACTGCCCACATCCCATGCAAAAGTGATCCCATCTTCCAAAGCCTTCGCTTCAGTCTCTAGAGGTCCCAAAGGCTAATGGAAATTCTTGCTTATCACCGCTTCCACTCTGCTCTCATGATCATGTATCACTGCCCCCATGCCTGATGATTGCAGCAACTTGAAAATGGCCCCATCAACGTTGACTTTGTACTCCAGCGCTCTTGGAGGTTGCCAATGAGTAGTCTTGCTCCACACAAGTAGCGTCAATGAGTAGTCATGCTAGCTTTGTTGGGTGACTAACTTGGGTACAAACTTGCTCCATCAATTAACATAACATACTTTTGCATAGGTAGAGCGTAGAGGAAACTATTATGAATATTAAACGGTATTGTTTTTTTTTAAGAAGAAAGACATCCAACTTTATTAAGACAAAATGGCTAAATCAGCCTAAATAACAAAGCGTACTTGTGGAGAAATATCCTTCATCCAAACTATAGTCAGGATAATTTATTGCTAACATTGCCAAACTATGAGCTACCTTATTGCCTTCTCTCTTTGTATAAGAGTAAGTCAATTGTGAGAAAAATTGCGCAAAACCAATACCATCTTTAACTAACAACCCGAATGGAGCCAAACCTGCATCATCTTTTTTCCATAGCAGACACTACTGTAATGGAATCTCCTTCCACCATAGCTTTGGCAATGCCTATTTCCAATCCAAACTCAAGAACTCTAGGTGGCTACCATGGCTTCAATTTCAATCGGTTTATAAGCCTGTGCTGCACTAGTGACGCAATGACCAGCCCGTGGTTGTCTTGAATAACCACGCCTATCCCTGATTTGTTCTCATCAGCAAATACAGCACCGTCATAAATGATTTTAAATAAATTTGGAGGAGGTGATAGTGAACACGAGGTTGGACCTGATGTGGCTTTGCTGAAGGCAAGATGGACCGAAACTCCACACACCTGTCCTTTGAAACCTGAGCTAGTTGTTCAATAGCGCAGCTTGGTTGGTGCATCCTTATTTGTTTTCTTTAAGTCATATAGACCATACAGTCAAGGCAAACAGCTCAAGGAATTTATTAATTTCCAAAATCCCTGCCATTAGCTTTCTAAAGTCTCGAAAAACTTCACGGTGTTAAAAGCCCCAAAGCACTGCATCACTCCGCATTGCATCTAGTTTTGTGCAGGTCCAAACTGCATGCAAGACACGCTCTGGTGACAATGAGCAATGATCACAGTTTGGATTGTTAACAATGGTCCAGCAAACTAGGTTCCTTTTTGTAGGCAATGAGTTCCGGCATGCTCTACAAATTAAAATTTTCCCTTTATTCGGAGATGATAGAGCCCAAATACCTTTCCAAAGTCTTTGTTCTTCATCTGGAGGTTCTTCGTGAAAGTTAAGATCCTCATCTTCTTTAAGAAACTTGTATCCGGATTTACGAGTACTGCCCATCCTTAGACATTGGACAAAATAAAGAATCTGCTACAGCAACACGAGACGGGTATTTTTTTTTTTTTTTCTTGCTTCACTTGGACCAAAAATTCCATCCACCATCTCCGAATTCCAGCTTCTGCTACCAGTATTTATCAAGCAATCCACAGTAACTTCCTCCATAGATTCAACCATTGGCGAGGCAATTAATCTTGGCGGGATGTTTTATAGGTAGCCAATGGTACTGCCAAATTTTTATAGACCTCCTACTCACCAACAAGAGCCCCTTTGGATGACCTCCCTTCCTTTAAGAATGATCTTCCACACATAGGAGCCTGATGCCGAATCTTTTGCTTTCAAAAAAGAGCAATGAGGGAAGAACCTGGCCTTAAAATTTTTATAGAATAGTGTTTCTTTATTTTCTATAAGCCTTCATGCTTGTTTTGCCAAAAGCGAGTCATTGAATAGAACTAAATCTCTAAACCCATAACACCAACCACCTTTGATTTCGTCAATTCTTCCCAATGGAGCCAATGAATCTTCCTCTTATCTCCACGCTGTCTCTACTAGAATTTTTTGATCAAACCTTCAATCTCATGACATAGTCCAATAGGGAGTTTGAAACATCCCATGACATATGTAAAAATAGCCCGAATAACTACTTTAATGAAGACCTCTCTCCCTGCTTGTGATAATAGCTTACCCTCCCACCCTTGCAATCTTCTCCAAACACACTCTTTAATGTAACTGAAGCTAGCTTTGTTACACCTCCCTACAAGGGTAGGAAGGCCTAAGTACTTCTCATAAAACTTAATTTCTTGAACCCCCAACATTCCTTTGATACTATCTTTTGCTTCCGCCTTTATGGATTTGCTAAAAAATAAAGCTGTCCTTTCTTTGTTGATTTTTTGGCCTAAAACAGCTTTGTACACCGTAAAGAATTTTAAAACATTTCCACACTCTTTGAGATTTGCCCTGCAAAAAAAGAGACTATCATCTGTAAAAAAACAAATGGATTAGTTTAGGGTCTCTTTTGGACAACGAGAAGCCTTTAATGTTACCACCCCTTGCTGCCTATTTTATGAGCCCATGTAGTCCTTCAATACAAAGAAGGAATAGGAAAGAGGATCACCTTGCCTAATACCTCTTGATGGATAAATCACCCCCTAAGGTCATTCACAAGTATGGAATAAGAGACTGTTTTCACATACTCCATAATAAGATTAATCCACCTAGTATAGAAGCCCATTTTCTACATAAGATTTTCTAAAAAAACTCTATTCCATGCAGTCATAAACTTTGCTCATATCTAGCTTGAGCGTCATGAACTCATTCTAACCTGAGTTGTGGTTCTTCAAGCGATGTAAGGTCTCAAAAGCGACCAGAATATTATCACTAATGAGGCAATCTTTTGCAAAAGCTAACTGATGCTCAGTTATAAGAAAAGGTAGAAACTTCTTCAACCTATTTTCCAAAACTTTTGGGAAAATCTTATATAAGACATTACTCAAACTTATGGGGTGATATTCAGAAACTTGTTCAGGACTATCAACTTTCGGTATGAGTGTAATAAAAGTATGGTTCACAGGATATGGTAGGTGATGATGCCGTAAATATCACCAGTGAGCTACACGATCCTCGCATGCTCGTAACGATATCTGCACAAAAAAGAGTGAAGACCTAACAGATAGCACCGGTGTGGTGCCGGCCGAATACCCTCCAAAGGTCAAGTTAGAACTATTCTCACAACTCTAGAGTGCTAAAAAAGGGTAAATTATGCGTACCTTGATTTGTGAGGGTATTCGGGCTTTTATAGTAATAAAAGGTTGGCATCTCTTCCTTAGCGTAGAAGTCTTTTCCTTATAGGAGTCCTCTTGAATAGTCCCAAACGTGATGAACAAGATATTTCCTTGTAGAAAAGTTCTTCATTTATGCGCGTATCTTCCGAAATCCTCTTCATGCTAGGATTCCATTTACCTAGAGATTCTATGGTGATTAAGTGTGTGTCGCAAGTATTTTCCCTCTGGGGTTTCTGTTGTATCTACCCATAACGAGCCTTTGCACAAGTTGGGCTTGCCTTCTATCGGCCCACAGACATGGATCCGTCAGGCCCATTTAGTGAAAGTCTGTCAGGCTATATTCTTACCCTCTTCAGTTGCCCCCTTCATCCCATGGGTTCGTCAACCTTGAATGGAAGGACCCGTAGGGTGACGGTTCAAAGATCCGGGGATGACGGTTCAAAGGCTTGTAGGTCGACGGTTTTCAATACGGATGCCATGAATTGCGCCAATGCCTAACAGGTTGTTCAGAAGCCATTATGACGCATGACACATGTCGCTCTTTGATTGGATTTTACCTTAGATCGAAGCGTCGCTTCGTCTTCCGTGCACTTCCTCTATAAATATCAGTATCTGTCTTTCTCATTTCTCCATTTTCAGTTGAAACACACTGTTAGAGCGCAACCGTCATCCCTTGTCAGAGACCACTCTGTTCAGTTGCTATATCTGTCATCAACACACTTCCTTCATTCATTCACAAAATTGGTAAGTACTCTCTTTTCGCAAGTCCCTTTTACCTGCTGATATACTTTTATCCCCTTTATTTACTTTCCTAGACTTTATACACCCATCACAATTTCTAGATCTGTCAGTCTTAGGTTTTGTCGTCGCGTGTAGGCAATGTTTAGTGCATCAAGTAACCAGTCAGTTGTTTGTGACGGGGTGGATTACGAGGAAGTATACTCGTTCGGTCATAAAGACCAAGAGAGTCCAGGTGAAGAGAGGAGTCCGTCCGCCTCTTCCTCGTCCTCAACAAATGAGGACATGGAGATGGCTGAACAAGAAGAGGTTTCTGATGACGGCAAGGAACAAACATTAAAATCCGCCGTAGGTGCTGATGGACTTAGGGAGTTCATCATGCTACCGGAGTGGACGATGAATAATTTTGTGTCCACCATCAAGGAGAATCATTTCAAAACTCTTAGGGATAATTTCCAAATTCCTGATAACATCCCTATCCATCTACCCTATAAGTCAGAGAAATGCTACTATGAAGGGGTAGAAAGTGTCAGAGTGTATAAACAAATGCTGAAGGCCGAACTTAGGTTTCCACTAAGCTCCCTTCACCGTGAGCTCCTCAAATACTTGGGCCTATCTGTCAACCAAGTGTCTCCAAATGTTTGGAAGGTCTTCATAGCAATGGAAGTCCTGTACGATGCTATGACTGACAGTGTCGGGAGGCTGACGATGAGGGAATTCCTTCATTGCTACCATCCGAATGAGATAGACAAGTCAAAGGGGATATATAGTTTCGTACCAAGGAGTCCATTGTTAAAGGTTATATTTAAAACACCAGACTTAAATAGGGATTGGAAGAGCCGTTATTTCTTCCTAGAAGGTGACGAGTGGACGTGTCATCCGGGGGATACGGAACACATGCCCGTCAACACGACTTGGGGCATATTGCATCCGTCCAGTATGCACCCGTTCTAGTTTGTGATCTTTTTACAATCGTTCAGTTTATTATAACTTTCCCAACAATTTTAACCGTTCTTCTTCTTTGCAGTTAGACGGCGCCCACAAGTTGAACTTGAGGAGTTCAGCTTTCTTGAGAAGATTTTTTCTAAGACCTAGCCGGAGTTCAGCTTTTTGGACTTCAGAATTCTCATCCCTCTTGGGATGATCCATCCACTTTTTAAACTCTAGAATTTTCATCCTTCTTGGGATGATCCGTCCAGTTTATGGACTTTAAATCCATCCACTTTTTGGGCTTCAGAATTCTCGTCCTTCATGGGATGACCCGTCCAGTTTGTGAACTTTAATTTATATCCGTCCACTTTTTGGACTATAATTTTCATCCTTCTTGAGATGATCCGTCCAGTTTGTGGACTTTAAGTTTTATTCGTTAACTTTTTGGACTTTAGAATTTTCATCGTTCTTGGGATGATCCGTCCAGTTTGTGGACTTTAATTTATATCCGTCCACTTTTTGGACTAGAATTTTCATTCTTCATGGGATGATCCATCCAACTTGTGAACTTTATATCCATCCACTTTTGTGGACTTAGAATCTTCATCCTCTTGGGATGATCCGTCCAGCTTATGGACATTATATCCGCCCACTTTTGTGGAGTTTGAATCTTCATCCTACTGGGATGATCCATCCAGCTTGTGGACTTTATATCCGTCCACTTTTGTGGATTTTGTGAGAATTCAGGTTGAAAAGACATAGAAGTGTGTCTGAATATTCTTCTTAAAAAATCATGTGTTTGTAGAAAAGTAGTTGCCCCCTTGGGCTTAAAAAGATACTTAAAGTATTGTAGCAAAAAATTGTTAAAGTAAAACTAATAATTGTAGTAAAAACTAAAAAGAAAAACTGGAAAAAGCGTCGTTGCTCTTCATGCTATCTCTATTGATAGTATTTCCGTAGGTGCTCCGTGTTCCATGGGTGTTGAAGCTTTTATCCGTCTAGTGTCTCGAGGTGGTAGGTGCCCTTCCTTTGCCATGATGCTATCCTGTAGGGTCCTTCCCAGTTGGGGCCGAGCTTTCCTTGTGAAGGATCTCTAGTAGTGCCCATTACCTTCTGTAGTGTTTCGCCATAAGATTCTGATACCGCACCATCCTTTGCTCCACTGTCATTCGTACTTCGTCCACCAAGTCGAGCTGAAGGCGCATGGCCTCTTCGTTCTTGTTTTAGTCGTAGTTCTCCACCCGAAAGCTTGTGAGCCCTACTTCTGCTGGGATGGTAGCGTCACTTCCATATGCTAGTCGAAAAGGCGTTTCTCCAGTGGGCGTTCTTGTTGTAGTTCGGTATACCCACAAAACGCTTGGTAGCTTATTTAGCCAGATACCCTTTGCCTCCTCGAACCGAGTCTTGATGATCTTGAGCAAAGACCAATTCGTGACTTCAACTTGTCCATTGGCTTGTGGGTGTACGGGCGATGAGTAGTGATTCTTGATACCTAGCTCCGAATAGAAGTCCCTGAATGCGCTGTTGTCGAATTGCTTTCTGTTGTCGGAGATAAGCACTCTGGGTATCTCGTACCTACAGATGATATTCCTCCAAACAAAACTTCTAATGTTCTTCTCCATGATAGTGGCTAAGGCTTCTGCTTCCACCCATTTAGTGAAGTAGTCGATACCAACCACTAGAAACTTTAGCTGCCTAACTGCTGTTGGGAAGGGTCCCATGATATTTAGTCCCCATTGAGCAAAGGGCCAAGGGGCCGTCATGGGAGTCAGTTCTTCGGATGGTTGCCTGATGAGATTGTTGAACCTTTGACACTTGTCGCAAGCCTTGACATAAGCCTGTGCGTCCTTCAGCATTGTAGGCCAATAGTATCCTACTCGGATCAACTTATGCACTAATGATCGTGCCATTGAGTGGTTTCCGCAGATACCCTCGTGGACTTCTCTCATTACGTAATCTGCTTCCTCATGGCATAGACACCTCAGGTACGGTCGAAAGAAACCTCTTTTGTATAAAACAGCTTTTATTAGCACAAATCGTGATGCTTGGACCTTTAACTTTCTAGCGGCATCATTCCCGTCTAGTAAAATGCCAGTCTTCAGGTATGATATCAATGGCGTAGTCCAATTGCTTTCAGAATTTATTTCCTGCACATTTGTTCCATCATCAATAAGCGAGGAGACTTGGACAAATGACAATTGTTTGGGTACAAGCATAAATTCTGCCAAGGCTGCTTTTGCTAGTCGGTCGGCGCATTCGTTTTCACCCCTTTGTATTTGAACAAATCTGACTTCGAGGCTACCGATTCGATTCTTCACTTCTTCTAAATACCTTTTCATCATTTCGTTCTTACACTCGTAGCCGCCATTAATCTGACTTGTTACTACCTGTGAGTCGCAATGTACGACCATGTTTTCCACACCTACAGCCTTTGCAAGTTCTAGCCCTGCCACCAAGGCTTCATATTCTGACTCGTTGTTAGTCATGGGGAAATCTAGTCGGATCATGCACTCGATCTTATCCCCCTCCGGGGTTTGGATCACCATGCCGGCCCCTTATGCTCGTCTATTTGAAGATCCGTCCATGTAAATATCCCACTGTCTTGTCTCCTCTGCCCCCTGGCCGTCTCCAAGGGTGAATTCGGTGATGAAATCGGCCACTACTTGCCCTTTTACAGCTGTTTGCGGACAGTACTGTATGGCAAACTCGCTAAGTTCCACTGCCCACAAAGCCATTCTTCCTGTTGCCTTGGGGCTATTCATGGCTCTTTTCAAGGGCTTGTCCGTCAAGACAACAATGGTGTGTGCTTGGAAGTACAGTTTGAGTGTTCACGCAGCGGTTATCAACGCAATGGCCAACTTGTCCATCTGAGGGTACCTCTTTTCTGCTCCTCAGAGCACTCGACTTGTAAAGTAGACTGGTCTCTGAGATCCGTCTTCCTCTCTCACCAAAGCTGGGCTAACAGCAGCTTGTGAAACAGCTAAATATAGGTAAAGCTCTTCTCCTGGCTTGGATGGACTGAGCAACGGTGGAGATGAAAGACATGCCTTTAATTTGTCAAACGCCATCTGGCATTCGTCTGTCCACTCAAACGATTTTCTCAGAGTGCAGAAGAAAGGTAGACATTTGTCCATCACTTTTGAGACGAACCTGTTTAGGGCTGTGATTTTGCCATTCAAACTTTGCACCTCCTTGACCGCCCTCGGCGGTTCTAACTTTATTATGGCCCGTACCTTCTCCGAGTTAACCTCTATACCTCTTTGGGATACCATAAAGCCCAAGAATTTTCTCGCCGTCACTCCGAAGGCACACTTGCCTGGGTTCAGCTTCATGTTATATAACCAAAGTGTGTCGAAGGTCTCACGGAGGTCACCTAGGTGATCATCATCGTGTAGGCTCTTCACCAGCATGTCATCAACATAAACTTGTACGTTCCTCCCCATCTGGTGCGCGAACATCTTGTTCATTAATCTTTGGTATGTTGCTCCAGCATTTTTGAGTCCGAATGGCATCACCTTGTAGGAGAACAATCCCTAGCTGGTGATGAAAGAGGTCTTCTCTTGATTGGCTTCGTCCATCTTAATCTGGTTATAGCCCGAGAAAGTGTCCATGAATCTCAAAAACTGGTGTCTTGCGGTTGAGTCTACCAAAGTATCTATCCGAGGGAATGGATAGCTGTTTTTAGGACAGGCTTTATTGAGGTCCGTGAAGTCTACGCACATCCTTCATTTTCCATTGGCCTTTTTAACCATGAAGACATTTTCCAACCAATCGGGGTAGTACACTTCTCGGATGAAATTTGCCTCAAGCAACTTTCGTACTTCCTCGGCAATGGCTTCGTCCCACTCCTGAGCGAATACTCGTTTCTTCTGCCGGATTGGGGAAAATGAGGGCGATACATTCAATTTGTGAACCATGATTGAGGGGTCGATCCCTGGCATGTCCTCGTGACTCCAGGCGAACATGTCTTGATTGTCTCTTAGGAATGCTGTGAACTCTTGGCGCACCGGCCAGCTTGCCAATGTACCCACTCTAGTCGTCCGTTTTGGCCTTGAGTCATCAAGGATTGCTTCTTCTAGCTCTTCAACTGGCTCCGCTACTGTCTATTGTTCTCCTATGCACATTGTTTGCTGATGATCGTCCATCTCTAGCATAGCAATATAGCATTCTCACGCTGCCACCTGATTTCCGCGCAGTTCTCCTACTCCATAATCCGTTGGGAACTTGATCATTAAATGGTAGGTTGAAGTTACAGCCTTCTATGAGTTGAGGGTAGGTCGTCCAAGAATGGCATTGTAAGCGGACGAACAGTCGACCATCAGGAATGTTACTTCCTTAGCGATCTGCTGGGGGTAATCGCCCACCGTTACTGACAACATGACGGCACCGATGGGGAACACTCTTATCCCTCCGAAACCAACTAGAGGGGCATTAACCAGGACCAACTGTTCTCTATTAATCATCATCTGCTGAAAAGCCGGGTAATATAGGATATCTGCCGAACTGCCGTTGTTTACCAGAACCTGGTGCATATTGTAGTCTCCTACCCTTAGGCTGACAACAAGCGCGTCGTCATGCGGGTGGTGCAGACTTCGAGCATCTTCTTCTGAAAATCCGATGACGGGATTGTCGATTTGTGCCATCTTGGGTACAATGCCCGTAAGCTAGACGTTCTGGACCATTCTCAGGTAGGTCTTCCTGGCTTTTTGGACGATCCAGAGGTTGCCGTGCCCCCTACGATCATCCTTACGTCTCCAATGGGCGGCCTTGGGCGCTCATTCTCCCATCGTAGGGCCTACTCTTGGGGTGGATCCATTCTTTCCTTGCTAACGAACCTCTATAGCTTCCCCTGTTTTATAAGGGCCTTTATCAGCTATTTTAGATCGTAGCAGTCAGTTGTGTCATGCCCGTGGTCTCGGTGGAAGCGGCAGTACTTTTTCCTTGGCCTCTTACTGGGGTCTTCCTTCAACTTGCTAGCGAACGTCAGGGTTCCTTCGTCTTTGATCTGCATCAAGCCCTGATCTATTGGGGAAGTTAACAGGGTAAAGCTTGTGAATCTCCTAGTGGGGGGTTTGGAGCGTCTATCATCCTGTCGCTCTCCGGTCCTAGCCACCTTGCGCCCCCTATCCTACTGTGTGTCCTCCTGTCTTTCCCTTTTCTTAGGCTTATCCTCGAGGGCCAACAGTGCGTCTTCCACGTTCATATACTTGATGGCCCTGTAAAGCACATCCGACATGGTCTTTGGATCGTTCTTGTACAGAGAAAACAGGAACTTACCCTTTCGTAACCCATTAGTGAATGCTGCCACGAGTATCTTGTCATCCGCCTCGTTAATTGAGAGGGTCTTCTTGTTGAAACGGGTTATGTAGGACCTTAGCGTCTCGTTCTCCCGCTACTTAATGTTCACCAGACATGCAGTTGACTTCTTGTATATGTGCCCTCCAATGAAGTGCGAAGTGAACTGAGCGCTCAGCTCCTTGAAAGTACTGATAGAGCTAGGCGTTAACCAACTGAACCAAATTCTCGTAGCACCCTTCAGCATTATAGGGAAGGCCCTACACATGATTTCGTCTGCAACTCCTTGAAGGTGCATCAAGGTCTTGAAGGTCTCCAGGTGATCTAGAGGATCCTTGACTCCGTCATAGTTGTCTATATGTGGCATGCGGAATTTATGCGGTAGAGGGAAGCAATTGATGGAGGTAGTGAACGGTGAGTCGGTCTGGTTGACTAGGTCGTCAAGATCGTTGGATACTCGTCCCTTGAGTGCGTTCATCATAACTTCCATCTACTGCTTCATTGCCTACATCTCCACGACAATAGGTGGAGCCGTATCCATGAGGGTTAGGAGGCTTATGTTTTGTCACTCCAGTCTGCTTGGGGTGTTACTGCCCTCTGGTCTCTCCTGGTTCCTACGATTAGCACTGGCACCTTCTTGATCTTCTTCTTGGTTTCCCATTGTTGCGTTCTTCTGTCGCAGTTGTTCCTCTAGGGTCTGGTTTTTTTCTGGTGAGGCGCTCCACTGCCGCTGTAAGGGTTAGGACCTGTCTCTCTAGGGCAGTAGGTTGTGGCTCGTCTTCCTGAACGTTGTTGGTGGTCGCCATCGAGCGTGTAAGTACCATGCAGCCCTTTGTCTGGGTAGTGTTTGTATGGCCTACAAGCTACAATTATGATACTATTTCCCACAGACGGTGCCAACTGATGATGCCGTAAATATCACCAGTGAGCTACACGATCCTCGCACGCTCGTAACGATATCTGAAAATTACATCCACTTCTTAAAGCTTCTCTCTCAACCAGCTACAGTATTTTTTCTCTGTCTCTAATTCCTTTTGAACATTACTAAAAAAATTTTTATTCCACCACTCTAAATTCTTTAGACACTTCTCTACTTTTTTTTAGGACTCTAGTTGCTTGATCTGGACCCATAGTATTAACCCAAGCCACCACCACAGTCTCCCCACACCACGAATCTGCCAGCCACATTTCTTCAAACTTGAAGATTTTTTTTTGGGCAAATTTTCCAATCCAGACAGGTTAATAGATAGAGGTAGATGGTCTGAAGAGTTACAAGAAAGATGGTTTACTCTAGTTCCAGGGGGAACATAAAGAAAAAAAAAAGTGTTTGTTGCCATACCTCTATCCAGTCTTTCTCATATTGAATGGCCATCTTCAAAATGTTTGCTCCAAGTATATTTAGGTACAACAAACCTCAAATCCATTAGACTGCACTCATCAATTACGTCCCTAAAGAGTTGCATTTGATTTTGGCTTTGTAAAGCTCCTCCTAACTTCTTATCCTATTTAGTAAGCTCATTAAAATCCCCAGCACACAACCAATGGATGTTTTGTTGAGTATTCAAACCCTTCAAAGTACTCCACACTTCAACTCTTCTATGTGTTTCTTGTTCCCCATAAAATTCGGTAAACCTCCATTCCTCATCTGTGTTCTTGTCCGTGGAAGTGTCAATAAAGTACTTATTAGAATCTTCAACCTTGAGATTAATTGAATACTTCCAAAATAGAACTAATCCACCTCTCGTCCCACTTTTCGGCACAACCCACTTTGATCAAACTCTATTTTTCAAAGGACACGATCTAGCCTTACATCATTTGCCCATGTTTCGGCTATGAACACGACAGAGGGATCTTTAGTCCGTACAATGCTAACGAGCTCATTCTCTATACGTGGGTTCCCAAGCCCACTACAATTCCATACTAAAAGATTCATTGTGTCTGGTATAGCTAATGAATAACCTCCGCCAATATCTAAGATTGAATGTCATCCCCTTGAGAAACCTACTGCCTTTTATTGGGTAACTCTGAGATGATTCTGCCATCATCCTGTGCTCTTTTCCCTAATGCCACTGGATCAGTCCTCACATTGTGGCCTTTACTAATTCCTAGTTTTGTATAACAAGTCCACTTCCCATTTTGAGGAGTTGAAGCTAACATAGGACTATCATCAGCAATATCCACTTTTAAGCTTTGGCCAATCGGATTGGATGCCCTCTCAAAGTCTGACTCAACGCACGCCTCTTCAATAGTTTTAGAATTCTTTGTGAAGCTACCTTTTGACACGCCAGGAATAGAGTCATATTTTTTTATGCCTCTATCAATCTCATCTAACTTGGATAGAAAATCTAAACTTGTAAAATCTGCCCCCGAATCCTCAGCAAAATGAGCAAATAATGGGATTGGGATATCTGGCATTGGACTTTTCCCTGTTTCCAGCTTTTTTCCTAATTCAGCAGTTGAAAGAGAATTTAAAAAAGTCTCAGAATTAATACCTTCCTTTTGAATATCAGTTTCCATATCAGGAATGTCAACCCTGGTGAAGGATTCGAATTTTCAGTCACCACTATGGTTGGAGCAGCCCCCAACTCCTCTACTACTATGTGAATGTAAGAACTTCTATTTTCAAAAAACCCTAGGATGAATATGACTTTATTTCTAGCCAATTGATAAGGTGTAGCCCTGAGATAAGGACCAAATTACTGTTGATCAACAAATGGAGACCCTTTGCTTTGAATCCATAAATTACAGCTTTTGTTGTCGTGGGTCAAGCGTCCACACCAATAGCAAAGATTTGGTAATCTTTCATACTTAAAACTCACAGATGTTTTCCCTCCACTCTTAAGAGTTACAACTCTACCTCGGCAAAGTGGTAAAGAGATATCAATAATAACTCATACTCTAATAAAATGCCCACTCTCATCATCCATAGCACCAATGGATTTATTGATCTCGCCTATAGTATCACAAATACCCTTGGCCACCTTTTTTTTGTCATAAAATGGATGGGAATATCATGCACTTGCACCCAAAAAATGGCTTTTTTGAAAACAAGTTCCCAAATCTGAATATCTGAATCATACTTCTACAACAAAACTAAATGCTTGTCAAAACTCCATGGCTGGTGTTGAATAATATAGTCCACATTGGCGTTGTTATCAAACACAAATAAAACTTTGTGGTCACCCAAATGTTGTATTTTGAAACCATTGGTGGACCTCTAAAGTTGTTTGAAGGTTCTTGCAACAACATCCATTATCAGAAATCTCGAAGTCAAAAGCTTTGCCGCTAAAATAAACTACCTAGATCTTTGGTCCCGGTCTAGAACAAAATAGTATTTTCCTTAGTAGACAGTGACATATTACCCTACCTCTGAGCAAGGTCTTCCATATTGTGAGTCTACGATAAGGATGGATAAAGAAGAAAAACACACACTATTTCCCTCGAACCCAACAAAAAAACCCCCCACAAGCTTGAGTTTTAATGTTATAAAACACATTAAAAGATAGTGTAAGGGCTAGATTTGGCTCCCTACCCCAAAAAGTGGATGGACTTAGGCCTAAAAAGCTCAATACAATGAATTTGTAGAGAGTAAGTTAGAAAAACTAGACTTTAACGAGTTTGACAACAAATATAATGGATTCAAGAGACAAGAAAAGGAAGATAAACTGATTTAACCTAAAGAAAATCGTCCTCAGCACAGTCCGAGGAGATCAATTCTTATATATTTCTTTCAAGTGTGATTACAAAGTCAGTTTTTGATGGCTACAGTATTTTTCTCTTAATTTCTCGGTCCCCCTGTCTCATTGCTTCCTTCTCCTTATATACTCTCTTCCCCTTTCATCTTTACCCTCCAGGTGCAGACCAGATGGTTGGTGTTTGATACTTGTCCCATCAGCACCTTCCTAAAGTCTTTATGTAGTAGCTGTAAGGCTGAAAACCACTGTTCAGATATCACCTCCACATTAATGCGGTTAGAGAGTTAGCTGCAGAGCATTTAATGCGGTGGTAGCAGCTTTCTCCTTAGATATTTTAAGACTCCCCTTTGTCCTTTGTTTCTGCAATGCTTACCCATATCAATAGAACTTCCTGGAACAATCCCCTGGATGGTAGACCACCTATATGGACCTCGGCTTTGTTTATCTGAGGAGGCATTCATCCTCGGCCCAACCTCCTAGGCCATTATGATTAAAACTAACTTCTTCATTTACTAACACGGGCTCCCTTGACGATGTTTACTCCTTCTCGGACGACCCTTTGTCCTCGGCTTGGGCTTCAAGCCCAATATATACATAAAAAATGAGCTCCTTGGCCCAATACCCCTACAATAGCCCCTTGAGATTCTTCTTTTTGGCTTATCGGGAAGAAAGGAGGATTTTGATGTCACCTTAGCTATTCCGTGCTCATCTAGCCCAATTTCGGAAGGCGTTCTCACTACCAACCCCATACTAAAGGGTATACCCAAGGTAGAGACCTCCTCTTCCCATTCCATCACCAAGGAAAAGGAAAAAGAACAAGAAGAAGAAGGAGAAATAGTTGAAGTGTTCGACTTCGAGGACGACTTCGGGGTTTTTAATTAACCTTTATCTCCGAACGCTTCATTTGGTGATCTCGAATAGTCCTCCCCATCCCAATCCAGTCACCACCGAGGATCTACTCCTATACCAGATGATATGGGGATCCAACGGAAGCAGAGGTCAACCCTACAAGAATTGCTAGAATCCCAGCCGGGGAGGGACGCTCCCGAGAAGCCGGCTCAGACAAAGCTCCCCCCTTCTCCACTCGTCCCAACCCTCAGAGCCGACCTTGCCGACCATAAGAATAAGCGGGAGGAGAAGGGAAAAGAAGTGGCAGAGACAGGGAAAAACCTTCCCCCCATGAAGTTGAGCCCCAGAGGGGGGCTAAATAGCAGAAATGCTTTCAGACGAGGTCAGCCATCGAGGCAAAGCGGAGGGATAACCACAAAGCTGCAGCTCCAGCTTGGGCCCCATGCATGGAGTTGGATAGGACTCCTTTACTTAGTGATGCCTATATCCGAGACTTCCAGTAGGGCACAGCTGGGTATGTGGCAGACGTGGTGGAACAATCCCTACTACTGCCAAGGATATGATTGACCTCAGGTCTATGAGGCAGCATGAGGTCTTCTTAGGATTGAAAAGGGACCTGGCCATGGTAAGGGTTTTTTTTTTTTTTTAAACTGTTATTCTCTTCCTTTCCAGGCCATCCAGCCACCTTTAAGGTCGAGGAGATGGTGAATTATTCCCATCAAAAAATGAAGGAGGAAGAGGGGATGAGGATAGTAGTTGTGGATGCCTTCCATATGGCTGAAAAAAGTGTCCAAGAGCTTAAAGCCAAGCTGACCGAGGAGGAGAGAGAAAGAAAAAGTGTTGCAGCTGCCCTGAACAGTGCTGAAAGGCAGGCAGAAGGCCAAAGGGTGCTACTCCGCAATGCTGATGACTAGTTGGCCGCCTCCAAGGAGCAGATCCTTGCTTTGAAGAAGAAATTGAAAGAGGTCCAAAAGGCCAAGGATTAGGCAGAGAAAGCCAAGGAGGAGGCAGAAAAAGCTAGGGAGGAGGCAACATAGCAAGGGTATGATATTGGGGTGGCTGAGACTGAGGAAGCCCTTAGGGCCGAGGTCTCAAGGGTATGCAGGACTTATTGCCTCCAGGTATGGAATAAGGCTCTCAACCAAGCTGGGGTTGAGGCTTCTTCTATACTCAGGAAGGCAGAAAGTGTCTACTACCCTCAAGCCATTCGCGCCTCCTCCTCTAGCAGCTCCAAGGCAGACACCCCTCCAAAGGTGGCCGATCCAAAGAAGAGCAGCCCCAAGAAGGTCCCTCCCTCCTTTGGCAGCCCTCCAAAAGTGGCCAAGCAGCCTAGGATGAACGAAAAAGAAATTGAGGTGACTAAGGAGGTGGCCCCTGATGCCACCAAGCCCCCAACTACTCTCCAGGATCCTACTAAAGACAAAAAGGCCTCCAGGATGGAGATTGTTCTTGCAAGTCTTCCAATTCCTGCCAAAGGTGACCCTAAAGGAGCAGATCAAGGATCCTTGGAGGCTGCAGTCCAATAGTCCAAGGCCCCGTTCCAAGGAAAAATTATAATAAAAAAGAAGTAAATTTTTGTATAGTTCTTTTTTTATAGTGTGTAACCAAACTACCCCCTTTTGTACTCAATTTTCCTTGCTTTAAGGCTTTAATTAATGAAAGTTATGCATATTTTCTTTCTTTCTATGATTCTCATAATGGTGTTGATATAATTTTTATCTTATCTAACACTTAGTAAACGTAGTAATGAGGTAAAGCTCTTCTTATTAATCTGCATAAGTAACAGAAAAGCTATCCTATCTCATATGGTTAGCAGAAAAATAAATTAAATCCACTAAGTCCATCATCTCGGCAAAGCATAATTTTAACTTTGAGGGCATACACAATAATGTGGCATACATATAGGTTTAAACTTACTCTAGTCCCCATTCATTACCAAGTTTAAAGGACCAGAAGGATAATCAATTCTCAAACAAATATAGGTATGCCTATAAATGCTTTAAGTGATGCTCATGTGCATCCATTTGTGCCTGCTACCATAGTGAAAATCTTTGCTGTTTAGAGTGTCTAACCATTTTTGACATTCAAGTAATCAATAAGAAACACTAATTTACCTTAAGTATGTAGTCCGAGGAGTTTGAAATAACTAAGGCTTTGCCCTGACACTTGGTAAAATGATAGGAAGTATTAATTTACCTAAAGTATGTGGTCCGAGGAGCTAGGCATAGCTAAGGTTCTTTTTAATACTCAGAGAAGTAATTTAACATATCAATTTACCCAAGGTATGTGGTTCGAGGAGCCAGGCATGACCAAACTTCTGTTTGATACTCAAAAAGATGTCATTAAGTATTAATTTACCCACAGTATGTGGTCCAAGGAACTAGGCATAACTAAGGTTCTGTTTAATACTTAGGGAAGTGAATTAACGTATCAATTTACCCAAGGTATGTGGTTCGAGGAGTCAGGCATAACCAAGGTTTTGTTTGATACTTGGAATAACAATAATCTGAAGTTCAACAGATAATGTAATAAACGAGAATGTGACCAGAAAGACTTTCATTGATAATAATACCTTTTCAAGTTATTTACATTCTAGGGGTGTAGTACAACATTCTCATCTAGGTCTTCAAGATGATACACACCTATTCTAGCCACCGAGGTGATGCGATATGGCCCTTCTTAGTTAGACCCTAACTTTCCCCATGCTGAGTTCTTTGCAGTACCCAGAATCTTTCTTAACACCAAGTCTCCAGTGGCCTTAGCTTCACGTTGGCATCGTACCCTTACTTGAGGTTGTGTTGATAATAGGCTAACTGGATTATGGCATTTTCTCTTCGCTCTTCAATTAAGTCTAGGCTCTTTCCTAATAGCTTATCATTGTTGCTCGAAGTGAAAGAACTCGTTCTCAGTGTTGGGAATCCATTTTCCAAAAGAATAACAGTCTCGGCTCCATAAGTCATTGAAAATGGGGTCTCCCCAATGGACCTACGAGGTGTAGTCCGGTATATCCAAAGGACGTGTGGCAACTCTTCTACCCATTTTCCCTTTGCGTCATCCAACCTCTTCTTAAGCCCACTCACTATGACCTTATTGACAGTTTTAACCTGTCCATTCTCTTAGGGATATGCTGGGGTGGAATATCTATTTGTTATGCCCAGGTCACAACAATATTTCCTAAAAACTTTGTTATCAAACTAAAGTCTGTTGTCCGAGATAAGGGTGCGAGGGATTCCAAATCGAGTGACAATATTTTTCCAAACGAATCTCTTGGCATCCACGTCCCTGATATTCGCCAATGGTTCAGCTTCAACCTATTTGGTGAAATAGTTTGTACCGACCAACAAATATCTCTTATTCCCTGCTACCCTAGAGAAAGGACCTACGATATCCAAGCCCCATTGAGCAAATGGCCAAGGGCTGGATAGAGGATTAAGGCCACGAGAATCACCCAAGGTAAACTTTGTGCCGAGGAGGTTGCCAGTGTGGTAAGAGAGTCGGCATGTGTGTTTCTATTTCTAGGGACTTGCGATAAATTCAAAGACTCAAATGTTAACTGCAAGTGTCTAACCTAGTTCAAATACTCCTGCATTCTAAGATCTCTGGCCTCCAGCTCTCCCCGAACTTGGCCCACAACCAGCCATGAATCAGAGAAGATTTCTGGTGTTCTGTCGCAGGCAACCAAAAATAAAACTTATACTCCTAAAAATATATGTAGTAGTGCGAGTAAGGATCGTTCTCACGGAGAGTATCTAGCCTAGTTTTATGCTACATGAACAAGGAGGGGGGGGGGTTTGAGTATAATGAAAAGAATTTAAAAAAAAAAATTAAGGAACAATTCAAATTAAAATATCGAAATCAATCAAGAGAACAAATCTTGGTCCAAGTCAACATCCATCATCGGAATTTTACAACTGATCATCGATGCATATATCAATTCACACTTTGAATATTCACCATCAGAACAATTTTCCTATCTCTCCATAGTCGTAGTTAATTAGAAAACAAGCGATCTAATAAACCCTAACTACTAAACAACCCAAGACAAGTACTAAAGGTTTAATCTAGTAGCAGCCTTAAGAATTAAAGAGATCGATGAAACTAAAGAACACAAACACAAGCGGTTCCATTTAATTTAGTCGAGCATTCTTCCTAAGATCTAATAATTTCTGACGCAGCAAATCATTAAATCTTGGTTGCTTCACAAATTAGAGAGATCAAACAATTACGGATTTGATATCTAACCTAGTAATAGATTGCAACGAATAATAAACTAGTAGGCCTCCTAGTAATTAAACGAGACAATCATGAAAATAAGTACAAAAGAACATCCGATATTCAAAGCATAAATCGAACAATAAAAACAAATTAGACCTCAGAGTTTTATTGATTCCAAGACTTCAGTTTCCTTTGACCAAGTATAAAAGTTTAGCCAAGTAGGGCCATGATGAAAACTCAAAGGAAAAAATCAAAGAAGAGGGGAGAAAGAGGCATTTGTGTGTGTCCAATTATGATTTCTCCTCCCCCTTTTACACGTTAATTTCCCCTTTCCCAAGCCTACAAAATCTCCTAAAAATATTCTCAATAATAATATCCAAATCTAACTAATTAAGGAAAAATATTAAAAATAAAACAAAGTCCTAATATAACTAGGAAAGTGGTGTTTTACTGCTGGAAATTTCGTGCACCAGATCTGGAAGCTTCTGAAAATAAACCCCATCAGATCTGCGTATTAGAATTTCAGGCAAAGGAACATTCCAGAACGTCAGCAGTGCTGGTGCAGCAACTTCAAGCCCAATTTCAACCTTGATGCAGCCTGTATCTCTCAAAACTCAAAACATTAAAGTTGTAGAGCTTTGTCTTGGCATTCCATAGCATCTTGAATCATCTCAATCGGAGCTCGGATGAGAGAGTTATGCCTAGATTACAAAGAGATGTCAAAGCTATCTAGAATCGCCCAATTAGCTATGTTTTGCACTTAATGCCTCCATTTTCATCCTAAATCAAAATATAATAATAATAAGTACATTTAGGCACCAAATAAATATAAAAGACTAAACATTAAGGGAGAAAAATATGACATTTTGCATTCTTATCAATTTCCACTACTTTTCCACCCATTTTCTGAACCATGGTCATCCCTACCAACAGAGTTTCATACTTAGCTTTGTTGTTTATAGCCGAGAAACCCAATCTTAAGGATTTCTCAATTGTAATCCTCTCGGGAGATATCAGAACTAGCCTCACTCCAGATCCTCTATGATTTGCTGCGCCATCTATGTATATCTTCCAAGACAAAGGTTCTTGCAAAGAGATTGCACCAACCGATTTTCCATCCATGTTCTACTTCTCTACTCTCCCTTCTAGTAGGGTTTGACCAAACTCGGCCACAAAATCGGCGAGAACCTAACCCTTGATAGAGGTGCAAGGCATGTATTTGATATCAAAAGCCCCTAAGATCGTTCCCCACTTGGCAATCCTTCCTATGTAATCAACACTCTGAAGTAGAGACCTAAGAGGAAGCTGGGTCAAGACAACAACAGTGTGTGATTGGAAGTAGTAAGGGAGCTTATGCGTAGCATGCACAACTGCCAAAATGGCCTTTTCCAGGGGTAGGTAATGGACCTTGACCTCATGTAGTGACTTGCTCACGTAATAAACTAGCCTCTGCACACCACTATCAACTTGCACCAATACTAAACTTATAGCGTGAGAAGCCACAACAATGTAAACAAACAATACCTCGTCCACCTTGGGCCTGGACATGACAGGTGGCCGAGAAAGGTATTCCTTAAGCTGTTGAAAGGCCGAGGCACACTCCTCGGTCCACTCAAATCCCTTCCATTTATTCAACAACTGAAAGAAAGGTCTGCACCTATTCGCTGACCGAGAGATGAACCGATTCAAGGTAGCAGTCATTCTTGTTAGCTTTTGGACTTCTTTGGGATTTTGAGGTGGTTGTAGACTGTTTATTGCCCTCACCTGATTAGGGTTGACCTTAATTTCCCTATGAGTGACTATATAGCCTAGGAATTTGTCTGATCCCACGCCACAAGAGCACTTGGAAGTATTAAGGCGTAGCTTGTGTTTCCTTAGTATCCCAAAAATATCCTCAAGGTCTCGCACATGCTCGAACACCACCTTGCTCTTCACCACCATATCGTCTATGTAGACTTCAATATTCTTGCCCAATTGCTGCTCAAACATCCTAGTCATCATCCTCTGATAGGTAGACCCTACATTTTTCAAGCCAAAAGGCATCACCTTTTAATGGTAGGTTCCAATAGGAATGACAAAAGCCGTCTTTTCCTGATCACCCAAGGTAAATGGTATTTAATGGAACCTCTGAAAGGCGTTTAAAAAGCTCATCAGAGGATGGCCTACAGTTGCATCCACTAGTTGGTCTATCCAAGGCATAGGGAAAGGCTCTTTTGGACAAGCCTTATTTAAATCTGTGAAGTCTACACACACTCGTCACTTCCCACTTTTTTTCTTTACCACCACGGTCTTGGCTAAGTAGGGTAAAAAACCTCTTTAATGGCCTCAGCCTGCTTGAGCTTCATCACCTCCTTTTTGACAGCATCAGAATGATCCTTAGATGAGCATCGAAAAGGTAGCTTTTTGGGGGTGACGGATGGATTGACATTCAAATGATGACAAATAAAGCTTGGATCCACCCCTGAAGCTTCGTAAGCACTCCACACGAACACATCGACGTTCCTCCTGAGAAATTCTATCAGCTCTTCCTTCTCCTGAGGAGGCAGCTGAGCTCCAACCTGAAAAAACTTCTCTAAATCATCCCTCACAACAACTTTTTCCAAATCCTCACACTTCGCCTCCTTAGCCAACCCATTGATAGATAACACCGAGGTCTTTCATTACTATGAGCCCCCCTCAGTAGAAGCCGATGACTCAACCCTAGGCTGGTGCAAAATTGTGGCCACTAGGCATTGTCTAGCCATGGATTGACTCCCGACAAGCTCTTTGATCTGGTCCCTAGACGGACATTTCACCTTCAAATGCAAAGTGGAGGAAACGGCCTTCAGAGCATGAAGCCAGGGTCTTCCCACGATGGCCGTGTAGGGAGAATAGGCATCAACTACAATGAAGCTCACCTCCACCACCTCTGAACCTGCTTGTATGGGTAGTCTAATCTGACACTTTGGAATGGCAACTTTTCCATCAAAACTTACCAAAGGTGAATCGTTGTTATCAGATTCTCAGGCTTCAGGTTCAGCCCCTTGTATAAATCAGGGTACATAATCTTTGCACCACTGCCCTGGTCTACCATCACCCTCTTCACGTCATACCCTCCTATCTTGAGCATGATCACTAAAGGATCATCATGTGATTATATGGTTCCCACCTTGTTCATATCCAAAAAGCTCAACGCCGATCGAACCTCCACTCTAGCCTTCTTCAACACAAGATTAACGTCCTCAGCGAGCGGCTGAGCCACAGACATCACCTTGAAGGGTTGCAAATTGGTTCTCTTAGGAGCAGTAAAGATGACATTAATTTTGCCTAAAAGGGGCCTTGAAGAAACGTTCCCCTGAGCCTCTGACCTTGAATGGTCTCCCTGCCTGTTAGGCCGAAACAAAAACTGCTATAACCTTCCCTCTCTGACTAGCTGCTTTAGATGATTCCATAGAGTTCTCTAATCCTCAGTGGTATGCCCCTGCTCTTAGTGATATTGGCAATGGAGGCTATGGTTGCGCCTTAAGGGGTTTTCTCACTTTTTTTGGCCATTTGAAGTACGGCTCGCTTTTTATCTTCTCCAAGATTTGATGTACTAGTTCTCGAAACACAGTGTTAACCACCTGAGAAGTCGTAGATCTAGATTGCCCAGCAAAATCCCTCCTAGGTTTGTTATTGTTGTAGCGATCCAACCTGAAATCCCTCCTCTCTTGAGGGATAACCTTGCTCTTCCCCTTACCTTACTGTTGGTCCTCTTTGACCCGTTTATACTTATCTATCCTATTCATAAGTTGGCGTACACTGGTTGCAGGTTTCCTAGTTAGAGACTTTCTCAAGCAATGCTCAGTAGGTAGGCCGACCTTGAAAGTCCCGATGGCTACGTCATCAAAGTCACCATTTATCTCATTGAACATCTCCAAGTATCTGTCCGAATACGTTTTCAAAATCTCCCCCTCTCTCATGGATAGAGACAACAAGGAATCTAAGGGCCAAAGGACCCTGCTACATATAATAAAGCGGGATCCAAACGCCTGAGTGAGCTCCTTAAAGGAATCAATGGAGCCTGCTCCCAAGCCATCAAACCACCTCATGGTCACGGGCCCTAAACTAAAGGAGAACACCTTACATATCAAGGCCTCATTCTTGGAGTGCACAGTCACTTTCTAGTTAAAGTGACTCACGTGCTCCATAGAGTCCATCCGACCATTATACATGGTGAACGTTGGCTGAGTGAACCGCCAAGGAAGTCTCCCTCTCTCGATTCTGCGTGTGAAGGCTGATTTGGAGATTTGGTTGAGTGCTCTACTCATCGTGTCATTTCCCAAGCCTTTGGAAGACAAATTTCTGCTTCTGCGTTCATGATGGACGTCCTCATCATATAAGAAAGACTCACTAGGAGGAGTTCTCGATTTGCGTCTGTAACTACGATCCTTTTTATCATCAATAGAAGAGCCAGAAATGAACAGAGTTCTCTTTTGCCATCCGTGGCGCAATTTTCTCTTCAGATGATCAATTTCCAATTGCAAAGCCTTAGTATCTTCCTCGTGAGAAAGGTGGCTCGCATTTTAGGACTGGCTCCTGCTGGTGTGGGCAGTATGCACACTAACATCACGGTCCCTTCTTTGTTCAAGATTGGCAAAGTGATCTTTACGTTGGGACCCCATAAATTCTACTTGGTGTGGACCTGACCCTACCATAGTTGCACGTTAGACTCACTATAACACCAGAATTTCCTACAGATGGCGCCAATTGTAAGGGTCAAATTTGGCTCCTTAGCCCAAAAGGTGGATGGACTTAGGTTCAAAAA
Organism: Quercus lobata; assembly: GCF_001633185.2. Classification (NCBI taxonomy): domain Eukaryota; kingdom Viridiplantae; phylum Streptophyta; class Magnoliopsida; order Fagales; family Fagaceae; genus Quercus; species Quercus lobata. Next base: position 30,469,639 of record NC_044909.1, on the reverse strand, counting down.
GCTCAATACAATGAATTTGTAGAGAGTGGATTGAAAAAACTAGGCTTTAACAAGTTTGACAACAAATATAATGGATTCAAGAGACAAGAAAAGGAAGATAAACTTATTTAAGCTAAAGAAAATCGTCCTCAACACAGTTCGAGGAGATCAATTCTTATATATTTCTTTCAAGTGTGATTACAAAGTTAGTTCTTGATAGCTATAGTATTTTTCTCTTAATTTCTCGGTTCCCCTGTCTTATTGCTTCCTTCTCATTTTATACTCTCTTCCCCTTTCATCTTTACCCTCCACGTGCAGACCAGATGGTTGGTGTTTAATACTTGTCCCATCACCACTTTCCTAAAGTCTTTATGTAGTAACTGTAAGGTTGAAAACCATTGTTCAGATATCACCTCCACATTAATGCAGCTAAAGAGTTAGTTGTAGAGCATTTAATGCGGTGGTAGCAGCTTTCTCCTTAGATATTTTAGGACTCCCCTTCTGTCCTTTGTTTCTGCAACTCTTACCCATACCAATAGAACTTCCTAAAACAATCCCCTGGATGGTAGATCACCTTAACGGACCTCGGCTATGGTTAGCTGAGGAGGCATTCATCCTTGGTCCAACCTCCTGGGCCATTATGATCAAAACTAACTTCTTCATTTACTAACAAGGGCTCTCTTGACAATGTTTACTCCTTCTCGGACAACCCCTTGTCCTTGGCTTGGGCCTCAGGCCCAATATATACATAAAAAATGAACTCCTGAGCCCAATACTCCTACAAAAACAATATCAAAATATGGAATTTATTATCAATTATTCCAAAAACTTTACTACTTTATACTAATTTTTATGAAGGATTATAAATTATTACCTTAATGAATTTGAGCTCCTAAAACTTTTGAAAGGTAATATTAATTTTTTGGGTATTTTTCTCTCTTCAATAAAACTTTTACTTCTTCATCTTTATTTTTTTTATGCTTGTTTTTATTTTATATTCTTTTAATTTTAAATGAAATATATAAAGAAAATACACAAAGAGATATATATTTGGGTTACTTTTATTTTTACACAGGTTATATCATCTTATATCATATCATATAACATATTATATAATAAAATTTGGACTTAGAAGTCATGGATGTGCTAAGTGGTTTCACCAAATTGTAGTAAAGGCTTAAAAGTTGTAGTTGCCCCAAATGAGTTAATCAAATTGCAGTAATGGATTAGTCAAATTGCAGTAATTTTTTAGATAAAAACACCATTTCATTTGTTCTTATTAGCTTCTTCTTAACACGTTGAAATTATATAATTTTTTCTATACAAGGATTCTTCTTAAAATTGAAGACGAATTACTCTGAATTTTTTTTTAAAAAAAAAATTGGATTGAATTAAATCGTTGAAATTAAAATTGGATTGAATTAAATCGTTATTTTATCTAATAGAAGGTTTCTTCTTAAACTTGAAGATAAATTAGTCCCAAAAAAAAAGGGATTAAGTTAAATTTAGATTTTTTTTTCTCTAATGCTTTATCAATTTTTTTGGATAAAATTGCAGTAACTTTTTAGATAAAAACAACACTTCATTTGTTGTTTTCAACTTCTCAAAAACATACAACCTTTTTAGTTATATCAAACTATTTTTTCCTTTTTTATTTTTTTATTTTTTTATAAAGTAAAGATGGTGTTTTAAGAAAGTGTGGATAGAGATTAACGATTAATTCACTTTGAAATTAGTCCGAAATTTTAAAAGATTTTGGATTGAATTAAATTTGGAATTTTTATCAACTAGTTTTTTTTTACTACGTTGTTTTTTTATTCTAACATATATATTTTATTAACGTTTTGTTGATATGAATTTTTTTATTCTTTTTTTATTAAAATTATAGACTTGTTGGTAAACTAAAGTAGTATATGATGGCAAGTCTATTTATCACAATTGCTTATTTCCTCTTCACACGGCCCAATGCGTCAAGGACTTTCAATACACAAGTTAAGTGAGATTTTAATTCTATCTTTTAGATTTATATTTTGTCCGGTATCTCTTCTTTTTTGTCCATGTCAACTTCTTCAATGTGAAGACTTTTTACTCATACTAACTTCTTCAATGCGAAGACGTTTTACTCATATTAACTTCTTCACTATAGAGAGTTTATATATTATTTTTTGGTAAATTATACATTAAAGTGATAGATAATAATAATTAATAAAGTGAAAAAATAAAAGTTTTGTCCATGTCAATTTTTTCAATAATAAGACATTTTACTCATATTAACTTCTTCACTATAGAGAGTTTATATATTAATTTTTGGTAAATTATACATTAAAGTGATAGATAATATAATTAATAAAGTGACACAAGTTTTTCTTCATATTCAATGAATATATAATTTGACTCTATAAGTATCTCTATTAGAAAAAATTAATATTAGGATCTTGGAAAAAAATAAGAAAACAAATAAGAAGATAGACAAGACATAATTCCATACAGCTTCTAAAGTGGACCTACACATACTCCATAAAGCTCTCTCTCTCTCTCTCTTAAAAATACGTAAATCCCTTTTCTGTCCCTTCAGGTTCCTGAGTTTTGCGTTTGCTGAAGAATAAACCTTTTTAAAAATATTAAAGAGAGAAAAAAAAAAACACCAAAGCGATTAAATAAACCCTTGTACTCAGTACCCACACGCTTTTCTTGTACGACACGAACTACTACTCAACTGTGAGTCTATGCTTGCTCGGTCTTTTTTCTTTATTATAAATTATTATTCTAATTTTTCTTCGCTTATGATAAGATCATCGTACCTTGTTCTTATTTATGATTGAAGCTTAGATTCTATTTAAATCTAAGTTCTTGCTGCAGTTTCTTAATTTTCATAGTTTTATTTTTTCAGTGAATTGCTTTGCATAGGGGTTTCTGTTGTTGCTGTGAAAAAAGGGTTTCTGAGTTTCGGTTATACGATATTGTAAAACTCTGCTAAACGAGGAAAAAGAGAAGAAGTTAACATGCCACCCTCTCGTGGTAATCATTCGCATTCTGATGCTGCGAAATTGGAACAAATAATCACAGAATTCTATACCAAAAGCCTCCACATAATATTGGAGTCTAGAACCCCATATGTGTCTTCTCGTAATTTTAGTGGTGAGCAAATCATGTCGATGTCGTTGTCATCCCCATCCTCTTCCTCGTCCTCGGCCTCGGCCTCGGCCTCGACCTCTGCTGCATCGAGTGTGAGGCCGAGGCCGAGGGACAAGTGGTTTAATTTGGCACTTAGGGGATACCCTGGTGCCATGGAGAATCTTGATCTCTGGCACCACAGCAACCCAGAACCTATGGTGGTTGATGTAGTGTTAGTTCTTCAAAGGCCTCTTGATTGGGACCCAACACTTAATTTTTCGCCCACAAGGGAAGAAATTGTTATAGAGAGATGGGTACTGCAGTATGATCATACTAGGAAAGTTAAGGATAATCATAGTTCAGGGAGCAGCAGGAGGTCTGGTAATACTACTTTGCATACCTTGTACAAGAAATCCATGTTGCTTCTCAGGTCTTTGTATCTCACTGTTAGGCTTTTACCTGCTTATAAGGTCTTTCGTGACCTTAATTCCTCTGCCCAGCTCCGAACATTTAGTCTTGCTTATCATGTGTCTTCTGTTATTGAACCCTTCCCTCGTAGTGCAGAGGCTGAAATGCAGCGTTTTGATTTCACCCCTATTGAAACTACTGCCGGTAGGCTTTGCCTATTGGTCTTGTATCGTTCATCACTCTTGGATTTAAGCTCTGAACCAACTCCTCTTACCCCACAAGTTATACCAGATTATGTAGGCAGCCCATTGGCAGAACCGCTCAAAAGATTTCCATCCCTACCTGTGGCAGGGTTGGGGAATCATGGCTCTCCTTCATCATTGCCATTTTCTAGGCGGCATAGTTGGGGTTTTGACCTTTATAGAGCTTCTTCTCCTACGGTTTCTTTCTCACCTTCACCTACACATTCGGAATCGAATGCTTCAATTTCCAACCCAGCTTCCCGCCGATTCCCACCCACAAGCCTGCCACCTCATCCACCTGGAACATCTATAGCTCATAAGAATACTACCAGTTTTGATGAGTACTGTCCATCTCCTACATTTTCACCCTCCCCTACTCCATCACCACCAATATATATTCCTGGAGCTCATCTTTCAAAGGATCTTTTACGATCTGAAAGTGCGCCGGTAAACATACCTACTACTAGGCTCTCTAGTTTGCCTGCATTGTCCAACAAGCAATATTTGCCACCGTCTCCTCCCATTAAGAATACAAGATCTGGTACTTTGAGGACTGATAAATTTACAGGTCCAATTCAGACTGGTGCCGCAGTTGAGCAGGTATATCTATGTATTTCATCACAGTAGTTGTAGTGTTGGATGTATTTCTTTCATTTATGATTTCTTTTTATCTGCTATAGTTGTTCTCTCTTGGGAAGGATGACAACAGAAAATATTTTGGAACGAAGATACCATCCAATGACTCACCGCGGATTTCATTTTCCAGAAGCTCAAGCAGGTCTTTACCAGATGATTTTGATGATCCTGAGTTTGATTGTCCTTTTGATGTTGATGATGTCGATATGACAGATCCAGGTAGCAGGTAATGTTTGAAATTCATTCAATGGATTCTACTTCTTAGTGACCAGATTTGCTTGCTAATATTTATCATAAGTGTTTTCACTTGCTTTGTTCTAATTGGTAATGTTCTCTCCTTGACGACATGTTTTTTGAATGACAAAATAGAAAATGAGAACATTATGCAAGAATTTTTATATTGCTTAGTAAATGAGTTGGCCCTTATGTGTAAGTGTAAAAACTTGATAGAAATTCATATCGTAGTTGATTCACTGGCTTTTGATATGTTCTACCAAGTTTACTTGATGTATTAGGCACCGAGTATCAAAGAAACCCACCAAGTGATCTGAGATTTTAAGAAGGGTTAGAAGGAAAATGCCAAGTGCTAGCAAATAGCCATATCTTTTTGTATTATTTATTTTCTTTTTATACTCTGAGATTTAATAATCCGTAGACTTTTAACTCTACTTTGAGCATTCGTTTTCTATTGGACTATTTACTTTGATATGCTTCTCTCCCATTTTCATATAGTTTGAAAGGTTGATATGTTTAAAACAGAAAATTGCTGTATGCATTTATGTAACTCTTCTTATGAAAGAAAAAACCCTGCTTTATTGCTGGTAGCAGTTCATATTCTAAATCATCTAAGGTTCAGTATTTCGGCGTGTTCCCTTAATTACAGTTGGATGAAATCTCTATCTTTCTGTGGCTAGTGTTTTTAGACCTCTGCATGATTCTGAGGTCATCTATCTTCTATGAAATCGTTGAATCGATCTCTTCTACACTTGTTGTGTTCTAATTGCTTAAAAGGGGCAGTATTTCTAAAACTTCTTGGAATTGCCCCTGAGTTAACTTATAACAGCACCAGAAATTCTAACATATGAATTATCATTAACCTCTGATATAGGGATGGCAAAAAATTCCCTGCCCCACTTGACCCACACGGGTTTTCCCCGGCCTAAAGAGGTAATGGGGTGGGGAGGGGTTTTGCTTGCCCCGACCTGTCTTGCCCTGCCCTGAATGTCTATATGTATATTTTTATTAAATATATATTTCAATTAATTTAAGTTAATCTCTTTTATACAAATCCTATTTATAATTTATTTTTTGTTCATATTTTAGTACCATCCCCTAAACATTTGCTTTCTTTCTCACCCTTGACTCTCCTGAATGTCCCTTCCCCTTCTCTTTCATCTCTACTTCATTTATGCGGAAGCCACATCAATTTAGGGATGGCAAATTACCCCCAACCTGCTCCATGCAGGTTTTCCCTTCCTGAAAGAGGGGATGAGGCACCCTTGATCTGATCCTTCTCTACCCAGCTACCATCCCTACTCTTATATGATTTAATGTCAGTACAACATAAACTGGGCACTTCACACAATTAAATGATTGTTCTACACATGGAGAGGATTTGGTTTCTTGAACCAGATGTAGAATATAGAAACATAGCACAATTGAAAAAGGTTGTTTCTAAGAATATCTAAAAGCTGTTTATTTGTAATATGATTTAAGAATTATCCTTTTATTCTTCATTCTTTTCTTCTTCTTTTTTTTCCCCTTTTTTGTTTCTTTCATTTTTTTTTTATTTTTTTTTTGGCAACTATGCAAACAGAAAACACCTGGATAACAAATCCAAAGTTGTCCTAAGTCAATCAGCATATAGTTTTGACAAGGAACTTAGATGAGTACTAGGAGGTTGAATTGTAAATTAGCTCTCTTTCTAAGGAAAACTGCTTAACTGGTAAATTGTTAATTTTAATAAACTTGAGGTCAATGATATTACTTGAAACATCAGTTGAAGTATAATAAATTCAAAATTTTTGTTTACAAAATTGATTACTTTAAAAGTATTCATTTAAAATCAATAAAAAGGAAAATGTTCTTTTGCAAGTCATAAATCTTCCTCCTTGAAACCGAAATTATTACATAAATGATTACAACGTTACTGAAATTCCTGGGTGCTTATTTTGTGAGATCCTTAAGTTTAACTATCTAAGTTAAATAAATTGAAATATGGCCATCCATTGGAACTGATGAATAAGACCAAGCATTACAAATGGTGTGGCATTTTCCAGCAAATAATTAACCATTGCATCCTACTTCATCTTCTTAATCATTAGTTTGCTATCATTTTGTTCTCTTACCTCCTCCAATGTCACCCCACCTTTGCTTGGTGCTACCAATCCTGTATATTTTTCCTGAGAAAAGTTTGAACCAATCCTGCTTGTTGTTTATTTAAAGAGGGCTTGTCCAGTCTTAATTTCTAGATGTTTCCAGCAAAGTTGTTATAATTTAATTCTGATGTAGTTAAGTAATGGTTGCAGAGATTTGGTATCAACCTAGAACCAACACATTGGCTAATGGAACATAATCGACCTAATCCATGAAAGTTCTTGAATGGACCTTTTGCAATTCTTTTATGTTGATGGTTTATTTTAGCTATTTTAGCTTATAAGAGAATGGTACATGTGTGGATTAGCAATTGGATCTTTCCAGCTCAATTAGCACCTTCTAATGTTTCCAACGGAGACATTTAGTGTTTAAATCCCCCCTCCCCAACTATTGAATTATCCAATAATAATAATAATAAATTCAAACAACTAAATTTTAACACAAAAAAAACTTTAAATGCATTTTCTTTTTCAAAAAAAGAAACCAAATCACACGTCACTGTTGGCTCTTGGGTTAGGTTGATTTATCAAATGCCTTAACCCAGAACCAAACAACTTAGATTAATCCTCATGCTTTGGAACTGGAGCCTAGAAGGCTGAGAGAGATGAAAGCTGATGAAGCACCACTTAGGCTTCCAAAGAGACCTGTGATTTAGAAGTAGAATGCCCAGCCTTTCTGCCACTCAGTTCTTGATGAGTAAGGTCCATCTTGATGATATGGTGATGCTTGAGTTCATTGACCTCCTCTTGCTCTGAATCATAAAGGCGGGATAATTTTTTTCACCAAGAGTGTTGGTTCACCGGGTTTAACCTCCCCCAGCTCTCAGCAGTAGTTACATGATTTTTTTTTTTTTAAATATTAAAAAGTGGTTGAAGGACTGCAGTTGAAGTCAGCAATCTTTCAAGAAGCCAAAGAAAACCAAAAAAATAAAAATAAATCCCTTGTTTTAGAGTATATAATGAGACTACCCAACCAATGATTAGTTGTTTGCAATAACAGAGAGCTATCTTGGCATATTTTGATTTACTGAATTTCTCAAAACATTGCTTATATATAAAAAAAGAGTTTCCTCAAAACACCATAGTTATGATCTAGATGCTATGGATGGTGGAAGAATTGATTTTACCATTGCGAAAGATTAATGTTAAATTTATGGAGCTAGCCTGAAAAGAAACGAGACCATTAGTTGAGCTCAAGGGAGGTTCAACAATTGCATAGACAAGTAGAGCACTGGGAATAGGTTTACTAGGGAGGAAGATGAGTCCATGATTCCTTTTTCTGCTTAATAAGCTGGTATTCTGCTCATGGCACCTATGTGCATGGATTGCAAATAATGATTAAAGCCATATCATATACTGATATCCCACACCTCATTAACATGACATTTTGAACTAGCTGGTGTACCAAATATGCATAATTATAGGTTATATTAGAAATGCTTCTGCCTGATAATAAGTGAAGAGCAGCATACTCAAGTGGTAATATAATGGAAATATGGTAATACATTTTATCATACTCAAGTGTTATATAATGGAAATATTAGTTGGCAGGGTGTCAGTTTTATACCCTACTTTAATGATTTTTTTTTTTTTTTTTTAAATCCAAAAAAAACAAATGGGGTTGGAAAAATACCAAATACTTTTTGAACGGGTTACCTTGAAGTTGAAACACATGGTAGAATCCATAACAGAATTTCTGATGTATACTAGGAATTTGTTTTTTTCTTATTTTTTTCTCAAGTGCATATGTTAGATTTAGTACTTCTAATGCTTCCTTATACAAAGCTACAACCTTATTTAAACAAGATGACTATCCCCCTCCTCCCAATGAACAATAAATATACTGTCCTCCAACCTAAAGGAAATGGAACGGAATATAAAAGAAATAAAAAAGGGAAAAGAAACGCATTTAGATGTTACGTATCAATAATGCTGGATATTTTCTTGAAGGGTTTTCATTAACATTATCCTTTATGGGAGGTGATTGGTGTAAATTTCGCGGAGAACATTTTGATTGTCATAAGAGATTACAATGGTTGGTTAAGCTTGAATTTTTCTATATTAGAAATGCTGTTAGGAGGCATTTTTAACTGCTTGTAGTTTCTCACTAGTCTTATCGTAATGCATCTGCGTATGTTGTCATCATCCTTTTCCTTTTGTGTCTTTTATTTTATTTTATTTTTTATGGTATTAGCTTGTGCATTCATATTAGTAGTATTTTAATTAATATATATATATATATATATTTATTTATTTATTTATTTATTTATTTGGGAGATTTCACTGAGTAGCTTGTGGTTTTCATTAATTATCCCTTGCATTCTCACTTATCACAAAAAAGTCCCTTGCATTCTGAATCAATTACCCAGATTATGCCACAGGCCTTCAAGTAATCTAATTTTAACTGTGCCACAAATATTATAATTATCCAGTTCTTACCCATCTTTCAATGTGCTTATTTGAAGAATATGGATATTTCTTCATGAAACCTGAGGGTCTAAGACCTTTTTCACTGATCAATTGAGAGAAGTATAGTGTTTTCTGTGTCATCATCAATGAAATTAGTGAAAAGCAAGGCTTTATTGCTACCTCACCTTTGCTTCCAACAACCACAATTGGTACCAAACTACCAATAACCCTTTTGCATTTGCCATAATGGGTATTAATTTCCCTAGCCTTGGCTTGAAGGTGTAGTAGACATCATTGTTTTGTAGTCATCAGAATTCTTCATCATTGTTATGAGACAAGATTTTTGTGGCTTTTGTGTATCTGTTAACCTGAGCAGATATCTTTAATCTTTCTTGCTAAGTTATTTTTTATGGTAAAAAAAATCTTGGACTAGAAGTATGGAGGGACCTTTTTCTAATTATTTTATTTTTATTTTGAATGCAGAAGTTTGGATGCTTCAAATATGGGTTTGTAAGGCTCTTGGTCATAAAACTCTAATGTCTGAAAACAAGTGAATGGTTTACAAAAATTAGTTATGCAGGAAAAATTAGTCCATAATTTTTAGTACTGGAGTCCTTGTATGATATAGTGATTAGTTTTTTAGTTTGCTGATTTTCTAGTGAGTGAAGTCTCTACTACCTTTATACTTTAGCACCATCATCTATCATATAAGTATCTCCATTATCATAGAGGAGAATCTTCTCTGCCTGTCTTTTAGATCGGATTGATTTACTTGTGAAATAAAAATTGTACTTTCAGGTTTTCTGATTGTGCTGTAGTGAATAAAAACTGACCTGTAGTGCATATCTCTCAGACCAGGTTCTTTTGATCAGAAAGGACATATATCCCAAGATGCTGCTGTTGGTGATCTTGTACGCATGTTGAAGAAAGCTCCACCTCTCTGCCCAGAATTTTCCAATTCAGTAAATGTGCCACAAGTCTCTGGGTCTGAAATATGGAGTAGCAGCAGCCAGGAACCCCATCCTGCTGCACAGAATGAAGTTTCTGCAAGCGTCACGTCATCTGGGCCTGGTAGGTCGAAGACAACAGCTGATGCATTGGAAGAGCTCCAGGGTTATAGAGAGATGAAGAAATTGTTGCTTAAGCAAGGCAGTAAATCATACACTTAATCCAATTACACTGGACGGCAGAATTTTCTGGCAGAGTTATAGCTGGATTTTAACCTATGTTGATATTAAATCCTTTGGACATGTACAGCGTTTTGGTTCTGAAGAATATGTTTATTGGTGCCGATTTTCTCTCTTGTACATATGTAGTTATATTTTATATTAAGTTTATGCTTAAAACTTGATAACTAAAGAGAAAGGTTTGGCGTTATTACTTATACGTAAATACACACATTCTATACTGAATGTTCATATTGTATAATACATTAATAGTTTGCCTTACGGATTATACTTTTCTTTTGTTTTTATTACTGTGGTTTTTCTATCATGCTCATTTAGTAGCATCTATAAGCCAGGGGTGGCCTGATCCCAATGCGAGTTGCTTTACAAGGTTTGTTCTACATACTTCCAATCAAGAAATGTAATTAATGCTTTATATATCAGTCAAACTCTCTTGGTGCATAAAATGGTTCTATAGGGAAATAGATCTCCCAGGGGTGTTGAGTCTGCATCTCTTTAGGGATGACTTGATCAGTTGATTTTATTAGCCCATAAAGTTACAGAATCTCTATCAGCGTTCTGATTGTGCTGTAGCTTAGAAATGACAAGTGCATAGAAGGATTGCTCCAACTAGAGCCAGGGTTCATGTCATGGACTATGATTCCATCAATCAAGATACAGAATTGGGTACTCTTGAGAGTGTTGTAGAAATTGGATCATGTCTTGAAATGAATCAAGAAAATGTGGGGGTCATGTACATAAGGAAGTTTTCCCTTTATGGGAATTCAAGAAGAACTGATGCAAGAAAGAAGCCTGACTGATCTATTACTGATGGGATCTGAAGCTGTTGAAGAGCAGAACCGGCTGCTCTTTTGCTTCAGACACTGTTGAGAAGCTTAACTATCTCTTAACTAACTTAGAGAATGGAGAATAGATTATTCATTCAAGAGGTTGGCTAATTTTACTTGCGAAGAAAGAAAGAGGGTTGGCTATTTTCTTCACTCAAGGCCTGAATTACAAGAGCATTACTGCTCTCCAAATGAAGCTCGAGTCAGTAGCTGAACACACTAACTTTCAGATGCTGAAGGAACTCTCACCTTATGTAAAGTTTGCGCATTTCACAGCCAACCAAGTGATCCTTGAGGCCACACAAGGCGATCATGAGGTTCATTCATTCATTTTTGGCATCATGGAGGGGGTCCAATGGCCACCTTTGATGGCTGAAGTTGCAATGGGGAAGAGTACTTTCCTCGAAATAACAGCCATCATAGTGGACTAGAGAAATTCTAATTCAATCAAGCTGCCATTTATGTTTGATCCGATGGTGATGGTCAAAGAAGAAGATTGTGAAAGAATAGCATTTACTTTCTTTGATAGCCAATTGTATGATTGACCAGCTTCACATGGCATAAGTTTTCCATTAGTCAAAAGTTTCCTGGGTGTAGGGTATGTTCAAACTAACCTTAAAATTGTAATTTTCATCCAAGAAGAATTGTTCGATTTTGCCAGAATCCGATCTATGTACTTTGTAGAATTCCTCTGTTAAGCCCCTCCAGCAATTCACTGCAATTACTAACTCACTGGAGTGGCGAGCTGCTTTTGTGGTGGGTATAAAATGGGGTTAAGGCTAATAGAGGAGTTGCTGGGATTAAGATTTTAGATAGTTTGAGGAAGTTCCCTTGTGAGAAAAAGGAGAAATAAGTTGTGGGGGATGGGTTTGCATACTCAAAGGGATTTAGGAGAATTACACCGAATATTTATCAAGCTAAGTGGGCAGCTTGTTTGGAGGTGATATTGATTGATGCAACTTGAGAAGTGCATGTTGGCTTTGAGTTGGAAGACAAGGCCTGTGAAAACAACATCCATCTGGGTACCAAAAACAAAAGCAAAGTGAGCAAGATCAAACCCAATTGAATTCTTTTGTCTAAATCAATGCAAGGTTGTCGTAGATCGACGTATATATGCATGGGAAAGTCGGTATATATGGTGATTAGGACTTATTTTATGAATGATTAAAAAATGATGATTTGGATTTTTTGTTTAGTACCACCACTAGTTTGTACTAAACGCAATTTGATTTCAGATTTGGGACTCCTCAAATAATGTATTTTTGGATTTTTTTTTTTTTTTTTTTTTTTTTGAGTTACATTAAGTATGCGTTTGGATTGAAATGAAAAATTAAAGTTATTACACTATTTAGCTTAATTTTGTTAATATTTATGAGCGTCATTGCACGTTTTGACACTATTCATGGCTCCACTATACTATTTCAACTAATTTTTATTTTTATCTACAATACTTTCAATAATATTTTTTCAGTTTTAGCAAAATAAGCAGTATCCAAACGTACCGAATAATCTTTTAAACAAGGCACACATTATATATTATTAGATAATAAAAGTTGATCATTACAGACAATAATTATGTCAAGTGATTGTCTTCTACCTAGGTGAGTGACTAACATAATTCTTTTGACAAGTGATTGCTTTTTATTGGATACTTGAGTAAATTACATAATTATTATCAATTAGAATGGTTTCAAATTAAACTATTTATTTTTTTTATATTAAAAAAATCAATTAAAAGCATAAATTTGTCAAATTATTTTTGTCCGTGTTACTATTAATTAGAGTAACAAAAATATATTTTAAAAAATCAAGATGAAATGTTTGTATAAATCAAATGATTTTGCAAATCTCGAGTCACATTGTTTATGGAAATATTGAAACATTATGAACAGAAAAAACCTTTTAATAACTCTGTACAAATATAATTATATGCTACCTCTTCTTCTATTTTTTTAGGTTAGTTTATTTGTTAGGTATTAATATTGCACATAAGTAATAGGTCATTTTTAAAGTTTTGGACCAAAAGGTTTTTTTTTTTTTTTTTTTGGTGAACAGTGAGTGGTGTAATTGAGTTTCCTTGCAATAATGCAATTGCTGAATTGCAACAGGTGATGCATTATAGGCATGTTTTTTGTGGAACCAAGTTTCGTTGATTTTGGTTAACTTAATGCCTAATCTGATTGCAATGTACAAGACCAAATTGCCATACTATGGTGTGTGCATGATTTTGACGACCCAATGCATACGGAGGACAGGATAAGAAACAACTAGAAAAGAATCTGGCATTTGCAAGGGCAGTTCATATTTTTGACATTTTCGGGAAACATAATTTAATATTTCTTCCTCTTTTTTTTTCTTATATGAAGACTCAACCACGATCAACAGCACACAGTGTATGTGCTGGCAATAGCATAGTGGACAGAAAATGTTCAGAGAACAGAGTACAATAGTCGTGCAACTTGCAACGACCTAGATGATTGCAACTTGCCAAGTCAATACTCTCATTCTGGCTTCATGCCACGTGTTACTCTCGGACTATAAAGGTTGTGAGATAGCTCTAAGTACATTCTACTCCAAATACAATTAAGTCCCAGAAAAATACAGTAAAAAGAATTAACCAAATACATTTAAATTTATCACTAAATAGAGCTAGTAAAACGACTTTTCAATGGAAGACAAAACTTTGATAGCCAATTTATTTTGTTGTTGAAAAAACACCCAAATTAGCGAATTCTACCCACCTTACGTGACTCACTATATTGCCCACACTCGTGCACTCAAATTTACTAACTAGAACCTATAACGACAAGCTCAAAAGATATTTTAATGCATACACCAACGCAATACAACATTAGATACTTTCTCATGATTTAAGAATAATAAAATTAACTCCTCAAATGCTAAATTATCTGTTGGTCGTGACAAGAAATTAGACCATCTATGAGTCCTATGGATTTAGGTATGGCGTAAGTTTAATTCCTACCAATTCTAATTCCCTCTGTTCCCAATTCCTTTAGTCAATTCTAGATCATCATTTAAGCTTAAAATTCACCACATAACCTCCTCTTTCGCCCTTCCTTCCCCAATCTTCCCAACACCAAGCAATCTAAAATTATAATTTGATAAATTTCAACCCTAGGGATAGGGTAGTATGTCTCCCCTATTAATTTAAGGCTGGCTTGATAGACCTTAATTTCCTAATACCCACACCCAAATTCCTCAAAATTCCATGTTAGTCCAAAATAATCAACTGCTCCCTTCCCCATTAGGCCACGGTATCCAAAGTCACTTTTCACCGTGAGCTTCAATTTCACTGTCCATAATTTGAAATCAAACATTGCCCAGTGCAATCAACAGTTAAATGACTGTACACGTGTAGTTAATTCCATTAAAAAGGGCAAAAAAGGTCGTCATTACAACCCTACGGGTATGTTGTTAGCAGTTTCCGATCGTCGAGAAAATGAGATCAAGCAATTGAGAATGCAAATTGTTGCCTTGACAGAGTTTATGCTGTTAAGGATTGTTCCTAAAATCCTTTTTTTTTTTTCCTTGAATTTCTACTCTAGGACTAGGTTAATGAATTTTTGTGTTAAAACTCTACTTTGTTTATTACTATTTTTTTTTTTTTGGCTCTTTTTCTTTTCACCTTATTTTCTATAAATTTACCATTCTCTTTGACATTCTCTCCTAATAAAGTGACTTCTCTCTCTCTCTCTCTCTCTCTCTCTCTCTCTCGATTTTTTATTTTTACTTGCAACTCTACTTTAGGTTGATGAATCATTGTATTTTTAATAACTCTATTTTGAGTAATACGTTTTGGTGTTGTGTTTTTGAGTTCCCAATCACAACTAGTATATCTCCCTCTTATAGTTTTAATTTAATTTTTGTTTGAGTTAATACTTATTTTTTTGAAAGTGAGAATTTGATTTTTTTTATCAAAACACAATCTTGGCTATGTATTTGAATGTGCCTATCAATTATTTAAGTAATATTAATTGTTATTTTGTTATGATTTTTGATTATAATGATGATCTCCTATAAGAGAATGCAGAATTCAAATAATTTATTCTAAACAAAAAAATTTTAGTTGTAAAAAAAAAAATAGAAAAACATACCACACTATATCATAATTTTGAAGAATGTAAACCACCTCAAAAGGGAATAATATCAATGAAAATAACCCAAAATAATAGAATGATATATTAGTAGAGATAGATATATATAAAATAATTTTAGAAATTGTTTAAATTATAGGGAGAAAAATTATTTTCAACAAATTTTAGAGAAAAAGTTATAAATTATATCACAATTACAAAATAATTATCTATTCTCATGCAATGCGTGAGTCTACAACTAATTATATTAATTCTTAAAGCAAATCATGATTAGTGGCACAGTATTGTATCTAAGTCCCAAACACGGACCAACCCCAAATAAGGTATTTGAGCATCCACATTGGTGGAGCCATAATTTTTAGCTTTTTGCAACTTGAAAAGATACTTTATCTATTTTAACACCTCACTTTATAACTTCTTTGTCTCTCTCTCAAAGATCATTGCCACACAAACAAACAAGAACCCACAAACAGGCAAGAACCCATAAACCCATCAACAATCATAAGCCACGCAACCAAAACCCACTTCCACAGCCAAAATCCACAACCAAAATCAGCCACCATCACAACCACAACCCACTGCCACCGCCATAGCCAAAATCAACCACCACCACCATTACAACCACCAATCCACAAAGACCCACACCCAAAACTAACCACCACCACCACCACAGCCACCAATCCATAAGACCCATACCCAAAATCAACCACCACCACCACTACAACCACTGATCCACAAGACCCCACACCAAAAACCAACCACCACCACCACCACAGCCACCAATCCATAAGACCCACACCTAAAATCAATTACCAATCAACAAGACCCACAACCAAAACCAACCACCACCACCATAGCCATCAATCCACAAAACTCACACCTAAAATCAACCAACACCACCACCACAGCCACCAAACCCACGAAAGAAGAGAGAGAGAAAAATGAACCCAGCCACCAAACCCCAAACCCAGTGGTGAGATGGTATGGTTGAGAGCTCGAGCTGAAGGAAGAAAGAAAGAAAAAAATTGAAAGGGAGAAGTACTGAACACACTCACCATGAAGATTGGGTTGTAGTAAGAAAGAAACGAAATTGAAAAGGAGAAGGACTAACTATGAAGAAAGAGAAAAGAGAAATGGTCAGGAACTTGAGAGAGGGGAGTAACGGGAGAGAGAGAGAGAGAGAGAGAGAAGATGAAAGAAAAAAAAAAGAATAAAAAAGAGGAGCAACAGGAAGAAAGAATTAAAAAAAAAAATATATATATATATATTAAAATCAAGTAGCAACTTGCTACAATAAACTAGTACTAGTTTATTGCAGCATGTAGCCAAATTTTTTTACCTATGGCACCACCAATGTAGCACAACATTTTGTAGTTTGTGGTGCTAAAAATAGTAATATGCCTCCACCAATAATGATGCTCACACTTAAAACATCAAAGAGGGAGCATTTCTGATGCTAGTTCCAAAAAGGGAGCTTTTATCGGTCATAGGTTCCAAAAAGGATTTTTTTTTTTTTTCATACTTCCTCTACTACTAACTTTCTAGAGTTTTCGGACACTTTAAGCTCTCGCCAAACACTTTTTATTTATTCTACTGTTTTTTCTTTAGTAGGGGGCGCCCTTTATTTTACACTTTTTGTTTATTTTGCCTAGTGCCTACCGTGACCTCTTCCAGACTAGCAAAAAGCGAGAGTTTTGTGCATTAGGTATGTTTCCTTTGTAAACTCCTCCCTATGTACTAGGGTTGTGTCCCTTTTAAGCTTGTGCATGCCTGTACACAGCGCATGTGCACACACACACAATTATATATACAAACACACATGGAGAGAGAGAGAGAGTTGGTCAGGTTACACTTGTAACTTTAAGTAATATTACACTACTGATTTTTTTTTTTTTTTTTGTTAATTTGATGCAACTTTTGACAAGTCCATCATTGAATTATATTTTCTTCTTATACCCTATATCCTTGCAAATTTTCTAAATGATTAGAGATCAAAATTATCTCATATATCAAATGTTTAAATGTCAAGTTTTTGTATTTTAAAATTATGCTGAAAAGATGGGTTTTTAGATGCAATAGTAAATAGCATCTGATTAATATGAAATTCGACATATGTGTTAAGAACATTGAAACCATGTAATCTAACAGTGAGCTTTTAAAATTTTATTCCAATTAAAGTTATTGAGTGATATAATATTTCTTAGAATTATAAAAGGTGTAAGTTTCAAAAAAAAAAAAAAATATATATATATATATATTACATATTTTAAAATTCTAATATTCAAGAGTTATAATTTTTTAGGAAGCAAAATTCTCCACATAAATAAGAATAAATATTTAAACATATTACATAGATAATATAAATGTATGATTCTCATTCATATTTTTGCGAAAACACTTGTTAAAGCAAACAAGTATCTATACATTTATGTATATATGCATATGTATAATATTAAAATCAGCCTCCTCCCCCTACTCTCCAAGTAAAAATTTATGTTATGCCCCTGTTTATGGATCACTAGGTTAGAAGTAATATGAATTGCTTTTTGGTTGTCAAAATATATAGTCATAGACATTGTTTTAGGACAAAATTGGCAAATGCCCTTTTCGGGAAAAAAAAATAGCATTTTGCTCCATTTTCCAAACTAATTAGGAAAATGCCCTTCTTTTAAAACTCAATTTTCTCAAAATCGAGTTATTAAAAAAAAAAAATTCTAGAGCCCTATAGTGGCGTTTTAAGTAGCCTATAGTGACGTTTTAAGGACCTATAGTGACGTTTTGGAACTCGAGCTCCATGAAATCGAGTTACTTGCAATTTTTTTTTTCTTTTTTTTACCTATAGCTCAAGTTCATTGAGCTCGAGTTTCAAAACGACACTATATGTCCTTAAAATGTCACTATAGACTCCTTAAAAACGTCACTCTCAAAATCGAGTTTCAAAAGAGAAGTATTTCCCTAATTAGTTTGGAAAAGAAGGCATAATGCTGCTTTTTTTTTGTCCAAAAAGGGCATTTGCCAATTTTGTCCATTGTTGTACTTTGATTTTTTTAATGATCTGCTTCAATGGTTGTCGATTTTATAGTCTCTTGTTTCGACATTCATGTACTCTAAGAAGTTAATGGGACAGATAATTCCCCATTAATGACAAAATGATTATAGTAAACAAGTTCCACAATTACGGCAGCCAAAGGATATTCTAAAAATGTGCTGTATATCTACTTCTAAACGTTCACAATCACAACAAATAGAGTTGTTTATGTGCGCCATTGCCCATTACTAGTTCAATGCTTCTGGCCTCTTTCTAGTTTCATCAATCTTTTTTTTTTTTTTTTTTTTTTTTTTGCCTTCCATCTAGAACACCTAAAATATCAATAGAAAGGCCAAATTTAACTGGAACTACTCTGACCAAAGATCGTCATCCATGGGTCATGCAAGCAGCATATTCTCTTGATATCATCAAACTTTGTTGTCTTCCATTTTATATTTGCCGTGTCCAATCTGTTGGTTTATGGATTATATTCATTTGCATCATAATCGCGATTTATGGCCAATTTGGATAGAAGGAAAGGGAGGGAGATATTGTCTCATATATTGTGAGACACCATAATGCTTATAAAATTTTTTAGAAAAAATAATTTATATATATATATAAGAGATATATTTGTTATATATTTTTAAAGTAACAAAGCAAACACATAGATATATTTCACATGTAACATTTAAATGGATTGCCTACAAAAAGTGGAAAATCATGATATAGAATAAAAATAATCTTCTTCTTTTTTTCCTCCTTTTTATAAAGTTATAAGTTATGACATTAGCTTCTGATGCTTACTCTTATTATCAAACTAAGACATCAATTGATTTGTGATGTAGATGAGAATTGAACTTTGAATCTCTTATTCAACTATAAGAGTAGTAATTGAGCTAATCTTATAGTCTTCATTATCGATCTAAATAGAATATGCTATAAAACAAGCATATAATTATTAAATAAAAAAATTATAAAAAAATGTCATGCACTAACATCTGATAGTCACACACCAAAAAAGCTCCACAAATCCCATACATAATTAATGAAAATAAATAACTATGGAAAGCTTTTTTGTTTTTTAATATTTTAAATGGAGGTTAAATCCTCAACAAGCCAGGCCTAGTGGCATTTATAACTCTCCCAAAAGGATGAGTTCAAGTTCGGACCCGGCTCCACTTTAAGGGTGAGATTTACCTCCACAATCCATGAGAGAGAGAGAGAGAGAAGTAGAACAAAAACTATAGTGGAAAAAGGGAAACAATAAAAAGATAAAAGAGCTGGAGAGGGGAGAAAAAAAAAAGTTAGGATGGCTTTTGTTTAAGCAGGTAGCTGTTACAAATTTTTTTCAGCCCTAAAATATTGTATTGTCTTAGTAATGCCAACTTAATATATATACACATCTTTTATATGTAGTTAAGTAGAAAGCCAACTGTATTACATGAAATGTAACGATTCACCAGTTCACAACAGTTTGTATGATGCATCATAGTTATTCATACGATTTTTAAACATCTTCAAGAAACTAGATTGATAATCATACAATATCCATGTGATTCTCGCAACTTAATAAAGAAATCACATGTACAAAAATTAGTAAAGTTGATTGATGAAATGTTTGTGACATTGGACAACTATGGCTTGATAATAATTTGCAATATGCTGGGGATATTCCAGAAGGCTTAAGACGACAAGATTGTTTTCTCCTTCAATTAGTGTTAGGTACATTGGATGACATATTTGATAGGACTGACGAAATTGGCTACAGACGAGATAAGACCATTCCCCAAAGAAGAGCCTAACCCTTGCCCACGTCACTGACGGAGACAGTTGGATCATTCAATGCCACCAATAATGCCTCGAACGGTTACAGAACCAACTGTGCAGACCGTTGAAAGCACATTATAGCCCCCTTACAAGGCAGGAGGCGTTACCAAAGGAAGACATTAACATCACAATGCCGATCACAACAGCTAGAATCCAAGGCAATGTATATAAAACCCCCACACTGCCAACACAAGGGACAGACATCACAGACACTCTAAAAGGATATTGATTGCCATTTTACTATTTTAATTCATTTTACAATACACTCTCCCGTTCTGACTTTGGCATCGGAGACGTTGTGGCAGGCACCACACCGGTGACCACCCTCACAGAAGCAGTCTCGTTATTTACACAGGTATCTAGGCGAGGATTTGGATCCCTCTGGGCATGTTCAATTCGACTAGTGAAGTCACGCTTCATCAATATTAACATTTCCAAGTAGTTTTATGAGAGGATAGTACGGTTGATAACAGTAAGAAACCATTTTTATTACAATTTGAAGGTTCAACCAACAAGGTGAGAGGTCCATCTTATTTCTTCCAATCTTCTCCTCCTGAAGTCTGGTACTATATAAGTACAAAGCCTTAGCTTTAGCCATCAAAGATTTTAGATAGATTCTTAGCAAGTTTAATCATATCCCATGAATTCAATGGATTACTTCAACTCTAGTTGCATTGAAAAACTCCAGAAATGTAGCTCAGAAACAGCTTTCTCCTTGCAAAGAGAAGATACGTTATCCCCAAACACCAACACCAACCGAGATGGTGCAATAGATGACGAGTGCATAGAAAGATTGCTCCAAGTTCAACTAGAGGCCGGGGTCATGGACTTTGATTCCATCAGTCAAGATACAATAATGGGTACTCCTGAGAGTGTTGTAGAAATCGGATCATGTGTCGAAATGAATCAAGAAAACATGAGTGCATCAGTAGAACGGAGTTCTCCCATAAACGGAATTCAAGAAGAGCTGATGCAAGAAAGCAGCTTGCCTGATCTATTATTGATGGGAGCTGAAGCTGTTGAAGCACAGAACTGGTCTCTTGCTTCAGCTACTGTTGAGAAGCTTAACGATCTCTTAAGTAATACAGAGAATGGAGATGATTCATTCAAGAGGTTGGCTCTTTTCTTCACTCGAGGTCTGAATTACAAGAGCAATACTTCTCTGCAAATGAAGAATGAACCAGTAGCTGAACACACTAACAATATTTTTGCCTTTCAGATGCTTCAAGAACTCTCTCCTTATGTAAAGTTTGCGCATTTCACAGCCAACCAAGCGATCCTTGAGGCTACACAAGGCGATCATGAGGTCCATATCATTGATTTTGACATCATGGAGGGGTTCAGTGGCCACCTTTGATGGTTGAGCTTGCAATGAGGAAGGATGCTTTCCTCAGAATAACAGCCATCATAGCAGACCAGACAAATGCTGTCAATGTTCAACAGACAGGAAGAAGATTGAAAGAGTTTGCCAATTCAATCAATCTAGCATTCATGTTTGATCAGATGGTGATAGTAAGAGAAGAAGATTATGAAAAAATAGTAGTTGGTAATACTTTGATAGCCAATTGTATGATTTACCAGCTTCACATGCCTAACAGAAGTTTTCAATTGGTCAAAAGTTTTTTGGCTGGTATGTTCAAACTAACCCCTAAAATTTTAATTTTGGTCCAAGAAGAATTGTTCAATTTTAATAGAATCCAATCCATGTCCTTTGTAGAGTTCTGCTGTGAGGCCTTCCATCATTACACTGCACTCAGTGACTCACTGGAGAACAGCTTTTGTGGTGGGTATAAAATGAGGTTTAGGCTAATAGAGGAGTTGTTGGGGATTAGGATTTTAGATAGTTTGAAGCAGTTCCCTTGTGAGAAAAATGAGAAAATGTTGTG
Organism: Quercus lobata; assembly: GCF_001633185.2. Taxonomy (NCBI): domain Eukaryota; kingdom Viridiplantae; phylum Streptophyta; class Magnoliopsida; order Fagales; family Fagaceae; genus Quercus; species Quercus lobata. Next base: position 30,447,603 of record NC_044909.1, on the reverse strand, counting down.
GGCAAATGGGTTTGCTTACTTGAAGGGATTTAGGAGAATCCCACTGAGTTTTAGTAATATTTCTCAAGCTAAGTCCTTGGTGAGCCTGTTTGGTGGGGGGTATTGGGTGCAGCATGAGAATTGCATGTTGGCTTTGTGTTGGAAGTCAAGGCCTTTGACAACAGCATCCATCTGGGTGCCAAAAACAAAAGCAAAGTGAGTAAGGTCAAATCAAATTTAATTCTTTTTGTCTAAATCAAAACCGAGTTGTTGTAGATTGACGTATATTCTCGGGGGAACTCCACTTGGTAGGGTGATTAGGACTTCTTATTTTGTAAAGTATAGCCATTTGTTTATAGCAATGCAATTTCTCACTTTCGGCATTATTCAATACTAGAAGTCATAACAAAAACCAAAAATACCTTGTTAAAGGCCTAACAAATGGTTTAACTAGGAATGCTACAAATGCCCAATGTTGCACACAAATATACAAGATATGCAAACAGTTCTTACGTGTTATAAATTAAATTTCTCAATTAAATTCAAATGGTTGAATTGACCTATAAAGGGATACGGCTTGTGTTTAGTGCAGAAGGCACTAGACACAAACTTCACCCCCTATAAAGAACTTATAATGTTATTTTTTCAAACAACAATTAAGTTCAATGCAACTAACTAGGAGGTTGAATTTAATTGAAGAACTTTATAAACAATACCAAAGAAAGTGTACCTAAATTTTACCCTCAGGAAAGTGGAGAACCTAGCATAACCTCTGCAACATCACATATAGACAACAGAGTGCTAGCCAAGTTGACATTCATATTTAAGTCAATACTCAATAGAGTATTGAAAAAAAAAAAAAAAAAAAAAACCCAGTCCTGATTCATTCAATTTCATTCGAACTTAACTGCCATGCGCCTATACCTTTTTGTCAGTTCCATGTATCACGACATAAAGAAACCACCATAACCAAACATTAAATAATTTATAAATCAAACGTGTAGTAGGTACTATACAGAAGCGAACCCCAGTTCCATTAACTGACAATTCACCATATGGTAGTAAGGACACTACACATTTCTCAATAACTTATGGATAACTGCTTCCGTGAATCTGAATTCCTTTGGAAGAAGCTCCAAGGGCAAGGAGGAGGAAGGGGAACTAATTTTTCTTGCAGCAAGGTTTAACATTGCAACACTTATTTCCCTTCACAAATAAATGGATTGTCTGGTCCTCAATGTGCCTCTCAACAGAACTAGGTCTTAAACTCGACCATGCAGTGTACAACGTTTCTGCAGCCTTTGTTGATAAGCCATTATTGCTAAGATCCAGTAAGCATAAGTTCTTTGCCATATGAATGGCAGTTGAAAGCTCTTGAATAAACTGGCAGTAGGGAGATAAAATGTTTCTTTGACATGAGCTTGCACAACTGTCATCAATTCCAGTAGATGCAGCTGTTTCTACTCTATTTGAAGCATCTTCACTATCAGCAACTTCAAGTTGATTGCATTCATTGTTCATAGCACATAGAAGAGGCTCAGCATTGTCCACTTCTTTGGTTACATACACCTTTGGGGAAGATTCATACATGTTGAGTTCTTGCTTTAAGATTTCTGGGCACCCCTGTCCAATTATGTCATGTTGTAGACTATAGTGTTTACCCTGGTCAATATTATCAGCAAGATGGAGCCTTTGAAGAGAGTCATTTCCTGCTAGAAACATCAAAATCAACATTTGAGAAGATAGTTTCTAGGACTAATACTGAAAGCAAAGTTGGCTTATGTCTTTAACCTGCTAGTGCTTGAACTATCTGAAGAACTCCAGCAAGCCCAAACTGACACTTGTTAAGAATCAAAACTTTTAGGCAACATTGAGGGTTAAGAAGCAGTGACGATAATGCATTGGCACCCTGTAATCATGCTTGCGGTCAGGCAGCCATAGAATACAGAAAGCTTAGATACAAATTATCATTATTGACCAAAAAAATAACTTAGAAGCATAACATAATGGATGACCTCATGCAAAATTTTCTCAAATTACCAAAGAAACTGAAAACATTGAGTTCAAACAAATAAAAAGTACAGTATGTGATTTAGAACTATTTCAATCAACAAACTAAACTTGAACTGCCAAAAATCATACAAAAACATAATCAGTTGTGTGTGTGTATATATACACATATATATTGATAAGTAAAAGGAGTTTTATTAAAACCCAAAGAAAAGAAGTCACCCAAAGTATACGAGGGGGACAAGACAATCAGAGCCACAAATTGCACAAATCCATCAAATCAAAAATAGAAGATAGAGAAAAACAGCCCAAAGAGGATATCCAACCCAACAGAGTTCTTAAAATGAACATCTTAAAATCCAGTAAGTTTCTTTCAAGATCTTCAAAACTTCAAGCGTACCTCTCCCTCCAAATACACCACATAACACAATGCAGAACGGCTTTCCAAATAATACCATTTCTATGGTTTCCAAAGCATCCTTGCCAAGCAGCAATAAGATTAAAAACGGATTTAGGCATGACCCAATACACACCGAACAGCCTAAACACCATAGACCATAATTCCAAGGCGAACGGGCAGTGAAGCAATAAATGGTCCACTGTTTCTCCATTTCCCTTACACATGTAACACCATTCCAACACCCCCAATAACTCTCTTACACAAATGGTCAGAATTTTTCCTAGGGCTGCTGTCCAAGAGAATGCTACTCTGGGCAGGATCTTTGCCTTCCAAATGCTCTTCCATGGGAAAGACAGGTCATTGGGAGAGATTAGAAAAAGATAAAACCTACTCACCGTAAACCCCTTTCTCTTCTCAAGCTTACAAACCATCTTATCAGGCCCAGCTCCATTTAATGAAGTAGAGTATATTAGGGCTGTCCATCTCACCCGCTGACCTGCCCAACCCGCCCGTACCCGACCCGCTACAACCCGACCCAACAGCTCTGGTGGTCGGATGCGGGTCCCGAGCTTCAAAACCCGACGCCGGCGGTTCGGTTTCGGTTCCCTTCCTTCAAAACCCGTTCAACCCGACCCGCCCAAAGAGAGAACGACGAGCTGCGATTTCAAGCTTTCTGGCGAGTTTTCCAGCATGATTTGGTAGATTTCGGCGACTAAAACACCAAATCCGGCGATTCCCAGCATGATTTGGGGGAAAAAGCATCGGATTTGGCGAGATCTCTGCCAAATCTGGCTAGATCGCACCGGATCTTGGACGGATCGAGAGAGATCTCGTCGATTTTCTACGTTTTTCGTCCTCTCCGGCGGGTTTCGGCCTCACCCGAAACCACCGCTCACCCGACGGGAAACCGACCTGTAAAACCCGACCCTAATACGGGTTGGTTGCGGGTCCGGCACTTCCCTACCCGATCTCCAGCGGGTCGGTTGCGGGTTGGGCACAAACCCGACCCGCCCGACCCATGGACAACCCTAGAGTATATTAAACTCCATAAAATTTGACAAAGACTCCAATTCCTAATCCTGGACAGGTCTTATAAAATAAAAATCCCATTGAAGAATGCCATTAGGAATATTCATAAGATCCGCCACTGCAGTCCCCTTATCTCAGCTGATCTCATATAATTCTGGAAGACTGATTTCAAATAGCATTCCCCACACCAAACATCCTCCCAAAATTGCGCTTTTGACCCATCTCCAATTTCCAACTGAATCAACTGAGAAAAGGTAGGCCATCTCCGTCTTATAGATTTCCAGGGGCTCACACCATGAGGGCCAGAGACAGCATTGGTACACCAACACCCCCACATGCGTCCGTACTTCGCCTCTATTACCCTCCCCTCCTCCATAGCACATCCTGCTCATTCCCAAATCTCCACATCCATTTACCTAAAAGGGTTTTCACTAAAACATCTCAAATTTCTAATTGCCAAACCTCCAGCTTGAAAAGGGGCACAATCTTGTCCCATTTAACCAGATGTAGCTTAGACTCATCTCCCATCCCACTCCAAAAGAAATTCCCCTAAATTTGTTCAAGGCAACTAGCTACCACACTAGGGATGGGAAACAAAGAAATGTAGTATGTGGGCAAAATTAGAAAGAGTACTTTTGATTAAATTAACTCTACCTCCCTTCGAGAGATACAAGTGCTTCCACCCCGCCAACCTCTTCTCCATTTTCTCAATGATAGGATTCCAGATCGACTTTTCATTGGATTTAGCTCCCAAGAGCTAGCCCAAATACTTCATTGGGCACTTGCAATCCAAAAGTACCCTTGCATGTGTGGGGGCAAGAGTACTTTTACAATTTTCTCCACCTCGCCAACCCTCACTTGTAATAATATATAGAAATGTAAAGAAATGGAATTTTAAAATGTCAAAATTTGGTGATAGATCAAGAAACTAACTATAGGAGACTGCATAAAAAGTATAATTTTATGCAATAAAGCTCTTGGAAGTGATGAAGAACAAACCTCTAGCAAAATAGGATTTCCTGCAAGGTTCAGCTCAACAATGCTACACATGATATCATTGTTAAGTCCAAGAGGATATTTAGATGTCAGTCCACAATATGAAAAGTCAAGCTTGACAAAGTCTTGAATCCCATTGAACAATGATTCAGTTAATTGCAATGCCCCATCCTGCAGATAGATCAATCTAGTCATAAGCAGGAGATAAATGCCTAGAGTTGCAGTCAACCTGCAAGGCTACAATTATAACAAGAAGACAGAGTGACACAGAAACTCACAGTTCCAATACTGGAGCCCTCGAGCATCAATCCTGACAAACATCTAGTTCGAGCAAGCTGGCAAAGGCTATCAATAACGGGCTTGCTTAGCTTTAAACCATTCAGATTCAGTTCTGAAAACCTATATAAAAAGAGAGCTTAATTTTGTACATTCACATCAATAGGCCATTTAAAAAACGCCAAGATTTTAAATTGTTAAAACCTTTTCAAAGTGGCAAGCTTGCCCAGCAGATTGGTTATGGCATTTCCTGAAATAGGGTCATTATATCCTGAAAAAGAAGAGGGTTGGACAACCTAGTAAGATACAGATAAAGTATACATTGTTCAAGACCTACTTGGTAAGTCAAGCATACCTATACAAAGTTGTTCAAGCACAGATCCAGCACTCAGTCCATCAGCAACCTTTTGAATTGTTCTAGATGTGATTGAACAGTGCTCTATATTCAAGCTACAAAGGCCTACAAAACAGAGAACACAAGTGATCTGATTATCTCTCGACAGCAAGAATCCACAATCAAGTATATTTGACAGAGATGAACGATTGATAATAGATATCCTTGAACTCCACAAAGCTTTACCTCCAACAAGCTGGTATGAAACAACATTAAATGCACATGATATATAAAGATAAATAAATAAAAAGCAGGAAAAGCTATTGACGATAATGGAGATGACACTGAAATAAATATCAAAATTAACTGGTCTGTGGGAATAGCACTTTACCCTTGCAGTTTTCCAAAATAGTGGAAAGATAAGATCCACAAGCATCAGTAAGACGGTTTCCAGAGATATTTAACACTTCAAGTCGAGCAAATAGCACAGGGCATTCACAAATCTGAAGATTAGAAAGATAAATAAATAAGTAATAAGCTTATAATAAATACCAAATTAAAAATTAAGGTATTTCCCACTTTAGTCATGCTACTAATGAATTAAAATCTAATTCAATTAAGTAAATCTCAACTTCTCCATGGAACTTCCAAATAATATATGTATCACTATGCCAGAGTTGAAAAACCTATTCCTTAGAATTTTGCCTCAAATAAGGTATGATAGAGATAATACTAGGTGCATCCTAGAACTCCTCCCCTTCCATTGGTTGAATTGGACCCAATACTTCCTCTTGTAAAAAGGTCAAGGTACCAGGCTACAAAGGCTGTTGGGCACAACATCATTGTGTTGTATTATGTCCTCCTATAAGTTCAATCTTCACAAATACCAGCCCTTAAGTCCAGGGATACCCATGCTGTCTCCTTGTTAGATATGTTCAACCTGATATCTACTACCCCACTCTAACAGCAAACCAAAGGAGAGAGAGGAAGGTTCAATTTTTTAGAGAAATCAATATTTGACTATAGAATGAATGAGGAAGCTGAATATTTTAAAAGAAATCACTACCTAAAGTTTTTAACATGCAGAAGTGCAAATGGTTGCAAACAAAGTTACAAACCTGAAACAAAGCAGTTGGACCAAATCGATTGCAATGCAGATCCAAAGTTAAGCCACCATAATTTTGACCTGATGCAAATACTTGTTGAAGTTTCTCTATTGTTCTATTTCCTGGGGATAAGCAAGCCAATGCACAACTATTAATAATTAAAGAATCACAATACTTGTTGCTTGAATTAATGTAAAGAGAATTGAAGAGAAATGCTGCTGTTCAGACACAATGAGAATAGATGAGCTTGAAGCTGGTAATCATTACCCAACAAATTGTGAGAAAAGTCAAGCACTGCAAATGTTTTGTGGGCATGCAGTGCATTCAACAATGGAGTTATTGATAAATCTTGCAATTCACATTCAGACACAATCACTTCATCATCTGAAACCTGGTAAACAAAAACATACATCCTGAATAAAAAAATTTATTCCACTCTCAGGCAAGAAAATCAAAGAACTTTCATGCAATGATTATTAATACATAAGTAACAATAGTATTAAGTTTTTCCCTCGTTCACCAGCAACTACCTCCATTCTATTATTGTATAGTTTCTTCAGCAGCCTCGTGTTAGGTGCCTCGGATAACTCATTGCAGCTGTCAATGTACAGCTTTATCAGAGGCTTTTGAACCCAGCCTGGAAAGAAAACAAAAGAATTAAACAGATATCTCACTAACAAAAGTACATTTATGTAATGTAAGTTTAAAAATAATATAATGCAGAAGTATCCAATGTACAAGATAAGCCTATCTATTCCTTTTTCCTAATTAAAAGACTGACAACAAAATTTGTGCAGCCAACATGTCATATATGCAACATAAGTTAACATGCTACCAAGATTTCAGAACCAAAGTTGAGCTCCATAATAATGTTTTCCGTGAATTCCATTCCAAACCATCATCCCTTGAAACATTTGCACAAACACATTCATTCCATGGAGCAAGGACCTGATTTGATTAGTCTTTATCATTGTAAACACTTTTGATGTGGTATAATTCCACTATAAGAACTCCCATTGGCTAACTAGCAAAAACAAACAAGGGGGAGACACACAAAAAAAAAAAAAAAAGAAAGAAAGATAATCCTCATCTGCTGGAGTATTTAGCTACATTCAAAGTAGCCTTCCCAATAGCTTCCAAAATTGATCAGCTCTGTCCTTTTCAAACTACCATGAATAATTTCATGGTTTGCCCATATGTCACGGTCAATCACAAAGATGAAAATAAGGCTAGTACACAATGTCGTTCTCAGCTAAGCAAAGTGGCTTGAGGAGTAATGTGGGAGAAGCCCAAAGGAATAATAATAATAATAAAGGCATATTACCCCCATTGTCTTTGACTTCTCTATGTTATGTTTCACTTATTATTATGTCTTCAGTATTTTAAAAAGGTCATGTGACTAGCATATGACTTTTAATGAAGTTCAATGAATAGGATTCAATTGTCCTATGTAAGATGAGGGCCAGAATTCTAGGACTACTAAAGACTATTAATCTATTATAAATAACCTCTATTGAGTCATTGTAGGCAGCCTTTTTTGATCTAATATATGAAATTTTCAACTTTGAATATTTCTTGGGGTCTTTAAGCTTAAGATCAATTTTTTAGTGTTCCAACTTCAATCATTTTCTTCTTATAGTTGTAATCTTGTTTTTGCTTGAAATTTTTTCTTCAACCCTTCTTCTACACCATATCTAAGTTCTTCCCAAAGCAACAAGTAGTATTAGAGCAAAAGATTATAATCTAAGCCACATAATTCATATTTGAATCAAAATGTTGCAATTATAAGTTATGGTTGGTCATGGTTGATGTCATGGGGTAGAGTAATCAAGGGCAACAGATAGAGATGGCTACGATGAGGCATATAAGTGAAGATTTGTTTCGAGTTGTACAAGTTCTTCAGCAACCAGGAACTAGCAGGAGCTCATATGGAGATTCTGTACAAGTTCTTCAGTGACCAGGAACTAGCAGGAGCTCATATGGAGATTCTGGAAGCCGACTACAAACCCTGGGACATATCAAAAGGTGGTATGATGATATAGAAGAATAAAACCGCTTTCATGATACGAATAGAATGTGTGAAACGTGACAGGCCAGAGGATTGGTTGGTGTGTTCAATTGAATTGAATCAAAACTTTGAAAGAGTTTGTACCATAGGTATTCTTCACCAATCTATGATGTCTACTTTGATGATGGTGATTTAGAGGTGAGCACCTTTCACCAATCCGACTCATTGTCCCACTATTGGGGAATTGTTTGGAGATTTGGATAAATCATAGGGTAATTCTAAAGACTGAATGTTACAACTGAGAGATGGTAGATAGATAGTGATTCAACTGTCATTTTATCAGTCTCCAGACAGCAAGTCGGATTGCTCAGTCACGGAGGGAGAAGCCGGTACAAGTGATAATGCTTTTGTCACGAATAGGAAAATTGTTAGCTGGACTGAGGAACATGATAAGGTGGTTGATTCTTTGTCTTAATGGGTCGGAGGATGAGCTATAGGAATTTGATTAAAGGTCAGTGACTTGGGAGAGAGGTGGGGAACCCTTAGTTGTGGTACCTTTGGCCACAGAAATTCCGTTGGAAATTGAGTGTAATACTGGGATGGAGCTTGGGTTGTAAGGAGAATGTTGATAGTAATCAATTATTACTGTGGGTAACTAATAGGATTAAGGCATTTAGGAAATATGTGGGGACTTCTTTAGAAGGTTTTGAGGAGCAAATAACGGGTCCATTATTAGCTTTAGAGGCCAGAAAAAAAAAATAATAATAATAATAATAAACAGCAACAAGACGTAGGTAGTTAAAAGAAGCTAGTTTCATTAGGGCAGAAGGGCCAACGGGAACTAAAGAATTTAATGACCTCTTTGAATGTTGAATTTGCAACTAAGTTAAGGAGTGTCAATAGTGAGAGGGTTGTTGTGGTACATCAATGAATTTGAAGATTATTTCTTGGAATGTTAGGGGGTTAAATGAGCGGGATAAAAGGCTTCGAGTTAGAAACCTGATTAGAAATTGGAGGCTTGATATTGTTTGTCTTCAAGAAACTAAATTGGAGTTGATAACCAGAGTTATGATTCGCAGTTTGTGGGGTGGCCAACATGTTGATTGGTCATATTTAGGTTCTTGTGGAGATTCTGGAGGGATGTTGCTAATGTGAGACACGCAAGTTGTAGATAAAGTGGAGGAAGCAGTGGGAAGCTTTTTGGTGTCTTGTAAGTTTAAAAGTGTGGTTGACCAATTTGCCTGGGCATTTACTGGAGTGTATGGTCCTAACTCAGTGAAAGATAGAAGGCTGTTATGGGAGGAATTGTTTGGATTAAGCAGTTGGTGGAATATTCCTTGGTGTGTGGGATGTGACTTTAATGTGGTAAGATTTCCTTCCGAACGTTCTGGTTCTACTGTTTTTACAGCTGCTATGCGTGATTTCTCTGATTTTATTTCTGAGCAAGGTCTAATTGATATCCCACTAGAAGGAGGAATTTTTACCTAGTCTAATTCTAGGGAAATTGAGTTGAAGGCATGGTTGGACAAATTTTTGTTCTCTGCAGATTGGGAGGCTAAGTTTCCTACTGTGTGCCAGAGAAGAATGTCTAGGCTTTTATTGGCTCACTTTTCGATTGCCCTAGAGGGTGGATCCTTCCAGCATAGGGGTAGGAGTCCATTTAGATTTGAGAACAAGAGGCTTAAGGATGAAGGCTTTGTGGATAAGGTGAGTTCCTAGTGGGATTCTTATCATTTTCAAGGTGTTCCAAATTTTGTGTTGGCAAATAAATTGAAGTTGTTGAAAACTGATTTGAAAAAATGGAATGTTGAGGTGTTTAGAAATGTAGAAGAACAAGGAAAACAGTTGTGGAAGGATCTTAGTAAGTTTGAAACTATTGAGGAGATTTGTGGTCTAACGGAGGAGGAGAAGAAAGATTTGGAAAGAATCCGGTGGGAGCTTGAAAAAGCTTCTCTTTTGGAAGAAATATGTTAGAGGCAAAAAACTAGAGTACTTTGTGTTAGAAAAAGAGATAGGAATATGAAATTCTTACATTGTATAGCCAATTCCCACAGAAGATTTAACTCCATAGATAGGCTGATGGTGGATGGAGAGCTCTCTTCAGACCCGAAGGTAATAGAAGAGTGTATTATTCGCTTCTATAGGCAGCTTTATTCCGAAGATGTGGTTAATAGACCTGTACTTGATGACGTGGAATTCTCTAGAATTTCTTAGGAGGATGCTATTTGGTTAGATAGGCCGTTTAATGAGGATGAGGTGTATGGGGTGATCCATGGTTTTAATGGCGATAAGGTCCTGGCCCAGATGGGTTTTCCATGGCTCTTTTCCAGTCTCGTTGGAGTATGTTGAAGGTTGAGATTATGGAAGTTTTTCAGAACTTTCATATTCAAGCTATATTTGAGAAGAGTCTTAACACTACTTTTCTTGCCCTTATTCCTACAAAGGCAGATGCTATGGAGATCAAGGATTTCAAGCCAATCAGTTTAGTTGGTGGGATGTACAAGATTATTTCAAAGGTGTTGGCTAATCGATTCCGAAGGGTGGCATATGGGCTTATTTCAAGTTCTCAGAATGCATTTGTAAAAGGTAGACAAATTTTGGATTCCGTGTTAATTGCTTCTAAATGTATTGATAGCAAATTGAAGACAAGAATTCTAGGGTATTGTGTAAGTTGGATGTGGAGAAGGCATATGATCATGTGAATTGGGTTTTTCTAATGTATATGTTGCAATGTTATGGGTTTTAAAACAAGTGGAGAAAATGGATTATGTGTTGCATCTCAATTGTTAAATTTTCCATTTTGATTAATAGGAGTCCTTCGGATTTTTTTGGAAACTCTAGGGGGATTAGGCAAGGGGATCCTCTATCTCTGTTGCTCTTTGATGTTGTTATGGAAGTTTTGAGCCATATGTTGGATGTGGCTACAGCTGCTAGACAATTTCGGGCTTCTCTATAGGTTCTACTCCTACTTCATCGATGATAGTGTCTCATCTATTATTTGCAGATGACATCCTTATTTTTTGTGATGCTAATCCTTATCAGTTGGTTACTTTGAGGGGGATTCTGAATAGATTTGAGGAGGTTTCAGGGCTAAGAATTAATTTGGGGAAATCAGAGTTGGTACCAGTTGGTGAGGTAAGTAATTTGGATGTGTTGGTGGGGCTGTTGAGTTGTAGGCCTTCTTCCCTTTGAAATATTTGGGACTTCTTTTGGGGGCTAAATTCAAGGAGTTGTCAATCTAGGATCCAATATTAGAGAAAATGGAACGAAAACTAGCAGGGTGGAAGAGGCTGTATTTGTCTAAAGAGGGTAAGGTAACTTTTATTAAAAGTACTCTTTCCTCCTTACCTACTTATTTCCTTTCCATACTCCCTATACCTAGGAAGGTTGCTAATTGCATGGAGAAATTACAAAGAAATTTTCTTTGGAGTGGTATTAGTGGTGATTCTAAGTTACACCTGGTGAAATGGGCTAAGGTTTGTAAGCCAATGCAGGTTAGAGGGCTAGGTATAAGATGATTAAGAAGCTTTAACTCTACCTTATTGGGCAAGTAGTTGTGGAGGTATGGGTTAGAGACAAATACGTTATGGAGGAAGGTTATGGAAGCGAAATATGGGAATGATTGGGGTGGTTGGTGCACGAAAAATGTGACAAGTACATATGGTGTTAGCCTCTAGAGGTTTATTAGAAATGGCTAGTTGAACTTCTCTAAACTCTTACAGTATGATGTAAGTAATGGTACAAGAGTGAAGTTTGAAAGCATGTGTGATGTGGGGATTTTGCCCTTAAAGAAGCTTTTCCAGGTCTTTTTTGCCTTAGTATGGCAAGGGACTCTTCGATGGCGGAGGTTATGTGTTGGACTAGTGGGAGGATTCATTAGAATTTTCAATTTTGTCGTGCACCACAGGATTGGGAAGAAGACTCTTTTGATCGGTTTATGGCCATTGTTTACTCTTTGAGAGTGGGGGGTGGGGGGGGGGGGGGGGGGGGGGTTGGCCCTGATAAGGTTTGTTGGAAGCTAGCAAGGAGTCAGCGTTTTAAGGTTAGAAGTTTCTATCTTTTTTTCTACCCTCCTACTCTTTCCTTCCCTGGAGGTTGGTGTGGCAATCAAGGTCCCTCCAAGGGTGGCTTTCTTTTCATGGTCAACCTCTTTAGGTAAGATTCTTACAACTGATAACCTTCACAAAATGAGTATTATTATTCTTGATTAGTGCTATATGTGTAAGAGGTGTGGGGAGTCAATGGGTCATCTTCTGCTTCATTGCCCAATAGCTTATGAGTTGTGGTCTTTGTTGGACTCCATTGGGTTATGCCTCTTAAGGTAGTTGAGTTGTTTGAGTCTTGGCAAGGTAAATTCGGGCGACATCACAATTTTTTTTTTTTTTTTTGAGACTTGTGCCACATTGCTTGATGTGGTGTATTTGGAGAGAAAGGAATGCTAGATGTTTTGAAGGATGTGAGCGGTCCTTGTTAGAGATTAAGTCTTTTTTCTTGCATACTCTCCTTGTTTGGAGTGTGGCTTTATTGCATTTTTCTTGCTTTTCCCTTCCCACTTTACTTCATCTTTGTAGTTTTGGTTCTTGATTTTTACCCCTACAATACATCCCCAATGTACTTGGCTTGGCTTGTTTTTTCTTAATAAAACTTTTTTCATTACCTATCAAAAAAATATTTATTAATAGGAATAAAACGTGGATTCCAAGCACACAGGAAGTATATACTATGTGTACATCAAATTAGAGGCGTGTCTTTCAACACATATCAAAGAAACTATTCAAGAGGGTTATGCACACCACCATGCAAGTCCTAAGAGTGTTCTTTGGATCTAGAATGTTTGCATACACATATTGATTTTAATAACCCACTAGCGTTTGATGAAAATTCTAAAGAGAATTTTTTAGACAAGATGGATATTTTCACTTGGAACGATGTGATTTTTAATAACTCTTCTATTGGCATAAATTTTGAATCTTATTTGATTGTGTTTAGGAAGAATTTATAGAGTGAAGCTTAGGTCGCCAAGATCCAAGAGATGTAAGGACAAGGTTGAACCAATTTTTAGAACAAAGTTGTATGATACCAAATGATGATAATTTACTCTACATGGATTGTTAATGTTATGAATTGAAGGAAAGTTCTCAAGTTTGTTATGAACAAGTTCTTATTGGCATATTAAGGCCAAGGAACTATTTCTTGATGTCCTTTGACATAGAAAGAAATGATGAACAACAGTATCCAAGACTCCAATGGATCATGGAAAATTGATGTAAAAGAATTTAAAAAGGCCCATTAGTGCACTGTCTTATGTATTGAGTATTTTAAAAGTTCATGAAACTAGCATGTGACATTTAATGTAGTTGGTTGGTTAGGATTTAATTGGAATATGTAAGATGAACAGTAAAATTCTAGGGTTACTAGACACCATTATATATAGCCTATTTTGGCCAATGTAGGCTATATTTTTTTAATCTAATCTATGAAATTTTAGATTTGAATATCTCTTGAGCTCTTTGAGCCCAGAGATCAATGTTTTGGTGTTCCAACTTCAATCCTATTTTCGTCTACTAGTTGGAATCTTGATTTATTGATGCAGATTTCTTCTCAAACCCTTCCTCTATACTATATTGAAGTTCTCACCACATTACATAGATATGTGATGTCCCAACCATAGCATCGTTAAAGAAAAAAAAATCCTCTTTGGAAGCTTAAAATTACGGCAAAGTCCAAGAATATGTGTCCATATTAGTTAATTAAGTTTTTAGTATCTTAGTTTATGTATTATTTGGCTATTCTAAAGTCAAAAGTAATTTTCTAGTTCTATAATTGTAAGTTTTGGTCCTTGGGTTTTATTTATTAATAATAATCAGGTCCTTATGGGTGGACTTCGGTTCAATTCAATTAAGGTTTGGCTTACTAGTCAAAATAGGATTAAATCTATTAGGAAGGTTAAGTTATAAGTGTGTTATTGTACTCAAACAAGACGGAGTTAATGAATCAAATATTGAGGCAAGTTAGCCCTATTCTCTCTCTCTCTCTCTCTCTCTCTCTCTCTCATATTATGTCATTATCCAAATATTGTGCATGTGCACTGTTCACTGATTGTGGCAGATTTGATTTCTGTGTCTTCTTACCACTTTGCAACCCTAAATCGAATCTTTTACCTTCCCTACAAAACTCTAATAATTATTGAACCCTAACACCTCTTTCAAAAGGTTTTGAAGACTAAACCATAAAATTCACAAATGCTCCTAAACCTACACAATCACACATAAATCCTTTCCCTAAGCCTATCACAACCACATGTAAATCCTACATCAATATGGTCCTAACATGCAGCATTTTGGCAAGAGGTATCCATTCTCAAAAATTAAACAGACCAACGCTCAACAGCTCAAGACTTCACCATTGCACTAACATTTAGTATGTAACACCTAATACTCAAAAACATGTCAAACAACTACCCATTTTCCTTCAGATCAATGATAAAAATTTGAAATCATCAAGCATAATCACAATAAATAATGAAAATGAAAGAATCAAAACACCAAGAAATGTAATAAAGCAATTGTAACACATACCATCGATGAATGCTTCAAGCAAGACTTTTCCCAAATGATCCCTAAGAGTATCAATTTTTTCCAAGGATTCTAAAACTCTTCCACCACATTTCATTTGCTGAATTATGGGCAAAAGACCTAATGAGAAATAAAATAATCCACCATATTAATAAATCATAACCAACATAAAAGTACCAATGGAACAAGTACAATAGTGAGTTGCTGGCTGCACCCACCACACTTTCAATCTTTCTACTGATTTGCATCACAAGAGAGAAAAGTATGACAGTAGGGAAACAAAAAACTTGCATGTCTCCTTTAGATACAAACATTTACAAAGTAGCCAAGGCTTATTGTGTGGAAGCCAAGCTTTGTGATTTGAGCAGTCGACCCAACAATAAAGTAGGCATGATTTGAGCATAGATGCCATTAGAAAGAGCATTTTTGCTTCTCCAAGTTACTACAGCAACACTATATGTGCCACTATATCTCTCCAATTTTCTATAGCAACTCTATATGTCCCTCCATTTCTAATACACTGCCAACCGTATCTCAAACAATAAAATACTAGTATCTGAAACCTCCTTCTCATATTGGGGACCACTCAAGATGTTGAGGGATCCAGTTAAATGCATTAGTCATCTTAACTACAATTGAAATTTTTCTGCTACTTTTTCTTATGTTCACAAATAATTGAATTGCAACTAACTTCATCGTTAATTTAAATCAGACAGGTTTGCAAGTAAAAAATCACCTTAGATGCGAAAAATTTGATGACTTGCAAATACTAGCATGTAATGTTCAATAGAGTGCCTACCCTCTGATCTCTTTTCACTGGGAAGTTGTAAGTAGTATAGGCATGCAAGTTCAACCTTCATGGCCTCAGTGCTCAAATTATCACCATCCATGCATAAGCTTGATTCTAAATATATCAGGTCCTTGTCAATCTTGCAAATAATATGCTGTGCAAACAGTATGAAAGACAGTTTAGCAAAATATGACATATTTCTATATAAGTTTTGGCCCCCACGACGAGAGGATGGGAGATTCGAACTAGTGACCTTTAATTCAAGAGGTGCGGTCTCTAGCCGATTGTGCTACCCTTTGGGTAGCAAAATACAACAAATTGCAATCACATATTACTATTCAGATACATTTGTACACATAATTTTAGCAACACTCACATCATGTTCGTCACAAGAAGTGTGCAACTTGAGATTGGAAGCATCATGTTTAGGCAATAGGTTTCCAGAGAGATCAATATCACATTTAAACCCAGACGCAGCAAAATCAGATGCAATCAAAACTTCAGCACTACTTGAAGATCTGAACAGTTTGCCATTTGGGGTGGCTACATTAGGACTCTTTGATTTGTATGAACCAGCACTTTCATCAATATTAACGGGATTGCAGGACCTGGTGGCACATTTGGAGGCAGTTGCTGAGACCTCCTGCCAAACTAAAGGATTAAGCACCAGACACCAACAGAACACTTGAACGAGGTAGTAATTTTGATCAAGGATTGCAAGAGACTTTTTTACCTGAGATTTGCAATCATGACTTGCTGAATTACTTTGACTCTTAACTGCAATCAGGTAAGAAATACAGCTCAGTATTCTGCTTGTACAGTAAAAAGTCCAAAGCACAAATTAGTTTAACAATAAAGCTAAGGACACAACAAAAATCCACAACATTCCTAAATTAGCCTACCATCTCACACATGAGCCCTCCACAATCTGTAATTTAATTTAATTTTTTTTTAATGAACCACATATGAGGTAGTATGCAGATTTGGGAATGTTGTAAAAGTGCTGTGTCACTAGGACTCTTAGTTTAAACCTACATTCATCAGATGTAGTAACAGCCTCTACTGGACACTTATCAGGCCTTCCTTTTGAGCGCTCCACCTCATATGGCACTTCACTTTCATCATCAGAAAGGATGACACGAGCACGTTTACGACCAACACCTGTCTGTTGATTGCTGGTTGATATAGACAAACTTTTTGGTAGAACTTTAGCTGGCTGAGTAGAAATATTGTGCTTTTCTGACTGAGCTGCTTTCATTTTGGGCGAATTTTTTGAGGACCGAAGCAGAGAAATCAGAGGTACATCATCATTCAACTCTTCTACACTGGCTACAGAATTTGATCTGCTAGAATTCAATTTACTCATGTCTGGGGAGCAGCATGCATCAGACCTACTTTCTGACGAATGATAGTTCCCTTCTGTGTAAGTTTCAGAGCAGCAATCCTCTGCTACATTATGTGCTTCAAGCTCTTTATCTTTTGACTTCTTCAATTTGTCAATTAAAAGCTGCAATCTCCTACACAGGAGCATCTTTCTTTAGGCAATATTATAACTTCCAAGTGGTATAAAGTCCATTAAAAAATTCACCGAACTTAATAGTTTCTTTTGATAAATAAATAAACTTACAGAAAAGGCCAAGGAGGGTCATAAAACTTAATTTTTCTTATGGAACTACCAAAAATTGTCCCTTCAAGTTAAGTTTACTATAATTTAAATCAATGTTTTGGCCTATATTCTGCAAAACTTGGAAGCTTCACCTGCAGCATCACAGAAAATTAATGGCTAGTCTATATGGTTAAAGAGGATTGCATGATCCAAATTACCTGGCCTCTTCACCATTATCAAATCTTATCATGTGGCTATAGTGCATATTCTCTAGTGCAGAAAGCTGTACAGAAGGAAGGTTAGCTTCAATGGCAATCCTGCAATACATGATAAACTAGATGAGCACAAGCAACATTGACCTCTTAAGTTAACAATGGTGCATTTGTGCATGTTTAAGGATTAATTACTGCTATTGCTGCTAGATCTTTTTTTTTTTTTTTAATTAAATATCTTTGGATGAATATAAAGCACAATCATAATGATAAGAATCACTTAAACATAAGATGATGATCATGATGACATCTGTTCTTAATCCTTTCTATAAAGCCAAAAGCAGGTTGAATCTGGTTTGTCAATATTCACAACTAGTGCCCCAAATTGAGCATTATTCTTGTAATAGCATAAAGTTAAAGGAGGCTCAATTAGTGTAGTGATTAATAATATATTTAATAGTGTGGTTTCACCAAATTATCCATATATGCAAGAAAAAGTTTCCCTTGCAATAGGATCAAATTTATAAATTTGATGCCATTTATATCTATGCAGAGTAATTGAATAATTTTATTGAGGGATGAAAGGTACTTTAACCCTAATACACATTCATTAATAATAAGTTACATAACAAGTCTAGCACAATGGTTTTGTGAACATATCAACGGCTTGATATATTTGGTCCATTCATGGATCACCACATTGGAAGCAATATGAACCCCCTTAAAGTTAAAAAATAGCTTTAAGCTTAACTGGAATTCCAAGCTTTAGTGTTACAGTTCTTTAGAGCACTGTTACAGCTGTTAAAAATAATGAATTGACATAAATACCCATGCTTATTTTTCAAATAATAATAATAATAATAATAATTAAATAAGCATTGATCAACAATTGGATTAATTGGGTTTGAGTATGGAAATATAAAGAACTTATATTTCCACAGATTGCTATTTTATGATTATTTGCTGATCTATGTTAACATACACTCACTGCCATAGTACACGAACTACTATACACTTGTAATTTGTTTGTTGTAGCAATTAGTCTTTCATATTATAACAATAAAACAGCATTGCCCATTGCCTGAAGACATGCATATCATATTGTAACAACCCCGCCCCAATTGTGTACATATTGTCCACTAGGCCTTTACACATTAAAGGGAAGTCACTCCTTACGTGCTTCCCTAGGCGATGTGAGATTCCATGGATTGCAAGACCCCCTTTTGGGTCTCTACAATCCACCCCCTTATGGGTACACGCGTCCTCACGTGTGGGGCCCACACTTCTGGCTAGGGAGTGGCTCTAATACCATTTGTAACGACCCCACCCCAACTATGTAGATATTGTCCGCTTTGGAGCCCATACTCCCTTACGGTTTTGTTCTCCCCCAAAGCACATAGTAGTGGGGGAAAAAGGCCCTACACATTAAAGGGAGGTCACTCCTTATAAACACATCCCTATATGCTTCCCTAGAAGATGTGGGATTTCATGGATTGCAAGACCCCCTTTTGGTTCTCTACAATATTGAATAGGTTTCATTTTGGTGATGCAAACAAGATCAAAATAGTTCCAGATGTGTCAGAAACATCTAGGCTTGCTTGCCCGGCATGAAAGAAGCTCCTCTTCTGACTACTCATGCTAATTAGGAATTAATTAATACAAATGTTTCTTAACTTTCTTATTATACACACACACACACATTCACACACACACACACACACACACACACACACACACACACACACACACACACACACATATATATATATATATATATCTGTGCATGTGTGTGTGTGTGTATATATAGATAATTACCTGTAGCTCTCTTCAAATGCATCTAGTGCTCCAGTATAATTACCATCGCTGTCCAAAATATAACCAATGTTTATTTTTGCTAATGCTTGCCCCTGAAATCAATACCAACTCAAGAGTGAAAATTCACTAATCAACAAATACACAGCACATCCATGGACAGAACTGCCCCCACATACTTTTAACTGTGATGCCTATAATTTTCCTATACAGCAATCACTATTACTGAAATTTAAGCAACTAAAATTAAACGTTCAACTTTATTACTAAGGTCACATACAAATATATCATAAGAATGATTTCAAGCAAAGTTCCATGCTACTCCTTATCTAAGAAAAACAATAATTAATGTGTATCATATGTTAGAAGATGATAGAACAAAACACCAACTTACCTCCAAGTTGCCAATTGACTTGTATATTTCCCAACTCTTCTTGTACCATTTAATGGATCTGTCAAATTTTCTGAGCTTCTGGTATGATTCTCCAATATCGAGAAGTGAATCACTCAGCTTTTCCTTGTCACATAGTTCACTTGCAACTCTCTTCTTCCTTTTCGCATATTCACAAAGCTAAACATAAAATTTGAATAAGAAATAAAGCCGCATTAAATTGTACAAGAATCTATAATGTAGTCTTTGGTAACATTCATAACTTCCAATTGCCTGTTAGATGTATCAAGCACTGTTTAGTGTTTATGTGTAGCATAAATATGAATGCAATACTCCCTTGCCATGTAAATCCAGTTTATTTGCAATATGCCTCAAAGATTTAAGAAAAAAGAAACCACGCGCAGGGTTGGTGGGGGATGAGGGATATGTACTTTTTTCATTTACATTCATCTTACACCAACTGCATTCAACTTTGAAAAAGTTTACGGAGACTTGCCTATTGGCATCACACTCCCACACCCAAACAAAGACCAAGATTCCCATCTAACCTGGTCAATTTTCAAAGCAGCATTCATTTCATTATCTTAGCCCACACATTCCAATTAAAAATAATGGACCGTTGAATTTTTGAAAGTATTTCAAAAACAAAATCGCAAGACTGCAAAATGTCATGTAGGATCTTTAGGACTTCAGCACTAAATTGCAGTCCTTGAAAGGATCTTGAATAGGGATTGATGAGATCTTGAATAAGTTTGAGGGATGCTTGGTGCTAAAACAGTAAATAGAATGAGAAAGAGAGCAAGATAAACCCCAGACAATCACACTTCAGTTTCTTTTTTTCTTTTTTTTAATCAGTAAGAAAAGAAACTTTTTTAAATCAAAAAAGAAGAAAAAAAGCCAAGGCCAAAGTACACAAGGAGTATACTAAGGACACTCCAAAGGAGAACAAAAGCAAGAGTATATGAAAGAAAAAGAACAAAACAAAACAGCCCCAAGATTCAGGAAAGAAACTGTCCAAAAAGGTCAGAAAGTCTAAACCTGAACCAATATTAGAGCAATACACCTGCTTTGAGTGGCAAGAGTACATCAATCTCTGTATTTCTATCTCTATTGAATACATAAAGGCTCTATTGCCACTATTACTCCTGGAAGGACTAGGACTCCTAAATGGGTGAGAGGCTTCCATTCAATGCTCATGTGCACTGAACAGGACACCAAGCCGACACATGGCCATTTTAAGACATGTGTCATGCCCATCTGGCACTGGTGCACTAGAGGTAAGCCAAACCAGTCCTAAATAACCTTTTTCCTAGAAAGACTAGGACTTCTAAACAAAATGGAAAAAAGGCTCAAAACATAAAATAAGACCAATGGCTCATGCACAGCCGACTATAGCACAATCTATAAAAATCTAGAAATTACCAAACTACCCATATTTTAGTATACTTTATTAAAACTGACCCAACAAGTTTCTAACCAAAAGAAACTTAATATTAAGACTCAGTAACAACTAAAGTAGCCTATGAAAGGTAACAAGAAACCCCACATTGAAACTAAACCACAATTTTTGAATCATTTGGTAATCGAATCTTGTTTTTCCTACTACTTACTGTATGCATCAGTCTTGACATACATACAAACCAAATTACTTGAGAGGAGACAATAAAGTTATCGAAGATAATGTTTATGGAAGATTATATCTAGCTAAGCATGTAATTTACAACCCCAATTCAAATAAGAAAATAAATGTGACACTATCCAACAAATATAAATACAACATTTATTGCTGAAGACTCATCTAACTGTTGAGAAGAGCAGAAAGACAGAAAATGTGTATGGAGCAGAGTATGTACCTTCAACCAATCAAATATCGATCTTGATTTCTCTGCGAGGCAATCAAGAGATGCATACTGTTTCAACAAACACTTCCTCTCGCGTGGAGTTCCTCTTGCAACGACCATGTCTCTTGTCAACTTCTTAAGATTCTGCTCTTCTTTCTTCAGGTCATCCATCACTTTAATAGCTTCTTTAACAATTTCAATATTATCATCAATTTGCCTAACCAAAGCATCCTCATCTTCCATGGAATTTGCCAGATCAAGTCCTCTCTGGTAGCAACGAAGTGCCTCCTCATACCTTTGAACCCTATAATGCAATTCACCAAGGTTGATGTACCCTTTTGCCTCCCCTTGGCAATGCCCAATTTTCTTACAGATCATTATGTCCTTCTCAATGTTCTCCCGAGCTTTAACCCACATCCTGAGGTCCATGTAAACTTTTCCAAGGTTGTGGTACAGCCTGCTGCGCCCATCATCATTTTCATCCACCTCTTCCTCATCACAAATCTTTAATCCTACACTTAATATTTTCAAGGCCTCTTCAAAGTTATCAAGATCCATTTCAACCAAACCTAGATTATTATGTGCATCAACATATTCCTTGAGGAATTTGCTATCCTTATCAGGCGGATTCCTCTTAAGAGTCTCCGCAAGCTTCATGGCAGACTTGTAATACTTTTTAGCATTCCGAACAGACAAATGGTCAACCTCGGATCTCAAAAACATTTCATGATAAGTACGACCCAGTTGGGTGCTGGCCCGTTGCTGCTCAACAAGATCATTGGCATCCTTGGCAAGCTCTAAATGTTTTTTCTAAACCCAAAAACATTATATTATATAAATACAAATATAAATAAAAAAAATATTTCAAATTTTAATTACTAACTGTATAATTGTATCAGCTCAGCTAATGATTGATTTGATTCACAGATTTTCTGAAACATATACAACAAAAGGAGAAGAGAAGAGAGAGGCAATATAGACCTGATAAATGAGGGCGTGATTGAAGTCCTCGAGGCGAAGATAGAGTTCGCCGAGGGACTGACAGGTGGGCAGCAAGTGCTTCTCAGGCAAGTACTTGATGGAAACGTGGTAGTCGATGCGGAGCCACTTGAGGGCGGTGACGTACTCGCCTCTTTGCTTGAGGATGTCTGCAATCACGTTCGCCCACCTGGCCTCCTCCTGCCGATTACCCTCCGCCTTGGCGCTCTGGTACGACCTCTTCGCTACGCTTAATTTCGCACCATCCTCTCCACCCATTGATCTCTCTCTTTCTCTCTCTCTCTCTCCCCAACAGGTTCTCTCAGTGACTTTGAGGAGATGTGGGATTTGAATTTTGAACAAGGGTTTCTAATCTTTCTGTAGGTGGAAAGTGGAGACTGTTTGTTTGGGGGCTGATCCTACTCCTACAGCCTGTGAGAATATTTTTGTGTGCGAAAATGAAAGTGAACTCCCGCCAAAACTCCTTTTCTTTTTTCATTTTAAGGGCTACAGCCTACATTTTAAATTGTGCTACTGCTGGCATCCACACCACATCACAAGTTCACAATCCGTATAGATCATCTTCCTTTATTTAAGTGTGTGTTTGGCTTCAAATAAAATGTCAATTTATTTTACTATTTAATTTATTTTTGTTACTATTTATGGGTTTCACTGTATTTTTTTATATTATTCATTGATTTTATTATACTATTTCAATTAACTTTTATATTTATTTATAATAATTTTAGTAAAAAAATTTCAATTTCAACCAAAAAAAAACATTTATTAAGTTTTAAGGGCTAGCCACTTTGCCTTGCATTTTCTCCGTACACCACACCAGCACCCTATGCCAATTGCTATTCTTATTGTTTGGCAAAATTGCGTTCGACAATCAAACCCACTAGCCCTTCAAACTCGAAAGAAAAAATATGTTCATATGGATAGGGACTTTTCAACCCATTAGAAAAACAAAAAACAAAAAAAATGGCAAAACAATCTGGATTTTACTGACCTTAAAGTAATTACTAGGTGTTCTTAAAATATGGTAATGTGGTGCTTATTTTTCTTATATTCTTAATAAGTCCTAATAATTAAATTCTTGGTAAAATTCACCATGAACATAAGAAGAATAAGGAGTAAGTTATCATACTCTAGGAACACCCAATAATTTTTTTGTGTGTAAAATTGAATAAACATGTCAGGTTCAATTGGGTTGGACTCATGGGTTAATGAATTGACCTTTTTTTCAAGGGTTTTTTTCTATTGCTTTTTGTTTTTTTTTTTTTTTTTCCTTCTCTTTTTTACCAAACTACTTGTAATTGTTTAAAGAATTAGAGTATTATTATAATAATTCAAATAGTGTGCAACAACAACAACAACAAAAATTCCCAACATCACTTGCATTTGGAAGGGCCTAGACTTGGACGCATCTTCATTGTATATTAAAATTTTGTATTTTAGATGAAAAAACTAACATAATTATTGACCAATTTTTCTATACCTAACGTGTTATGTTTTATGGATAAATTTTTATATTGTTAGTTATCTTTGTAGGAAATTTAACTTCTTTCTTTTTCTTTTTTTTCTTTTTTTCTTTTTTTGAGAGAATAAGTAATTAAATTTATTTCATATTTTGTGGGCTCCAATTAGTTTAACTGATAAAAATTCTTAATATGATCCATGGCATCTAGTTTTTGTGTGTGTGTGTGTGTGTGTGTGTGTGTGTGTGTGGGGTGATGATATTAGTGAAACATTGAACTATGTAAACTAACAAATTTATGTTTTTTTTTAGCTTTCATGTTTTATTATTTTCATTATTCTTTATCTTATTTGTATTAAAAGGAATACAATGATCAAGTTTTTTTTGTTTCTTTGGCATGTGAAAAAAGTATGGATCATACTGAGTTGACCCAACCCTTAAAAGTTCAAGTATGGGACATAGGGTTTGCAACTTGTTTAAGACAACCCATTTCTAACCCGAATTTGGTCTAGTTGAACCTAAACATGAACCGGATCGATCTAACCCATTTGTCATGTCTAATTTGGATTGCTTGTAGGGTTATAAATGGATTGACATGTTTGTGAATAGATTAGGTACAACTCGAAGGAGAGTGGAAAATTGTTTATGTTCATTTAGTTTGCAAATGATCAAAGTTTAAGCCTAAGTTTTGACTCAACTATTAAACAAGTTGAGCGCATGGATCTTGGGCAGTTGCTAACTTATGCAAATACCTCACCATCACTTGACCAAGTATATCATTTGCTCTTAGTGTAGTAAGATGTGCATGCCAATGCCACACCTTCCACACTGGGAGGCTATCCTTCGAATTGTGAAATATCTTTAAGGTCATCCCAAATTCCCAATTGTGGACTCTTATATATAGCTATGACATTTGCTTGTATATATAGGCCTTTATAGCTTTGGATTGGACAATATCACCTTCAGATATGTGATCTACTACAGGATGTTGCTTTTTCTTAGGTGCGAACTTGATCACATGAAAAAGTAAGAAACAAAGTGTGGTGTCCTGCTCTAGTGAAAAAGGCTAAATATGGAGTCATGACCAATATGTCATGTGAACTCATGTGAATCAAGCAACTTATAAAGGAATTGAGTTTTATTGTGCAATTGCCTATGATTATGTATCGTGAATTTGTGACAATCATGTAGTTATTCACAGTAGTGGAGCCAGGATTTCAGTTGAGAGAGGGCAAGATTAAGAACAAGATTGAAATCAAGAAATTAATAGATTAATTAAATCTATGTACATTAAGTTTAAACATGTAATTTGATTACTCAAAAATAAATTGATAAAATGAATAAATATAAAAGTGTTGAAAGTATAGTAATGCTTGAAAAGTTATATACCTTATCAGTGCTTTGATTGCTTTTAAAAAATTACTAGTCACAACTCCGCGCAATGCATAGAAATTTCTAACTATTTTAAAATAAAATGTAATGTATAATTTTTTTTTTAATTATTCATTAAATTATATATTAGGACTAAAATAGTGTTTTCTCATAAGAGAATCTCATTTTAAATGTATTAAACTATTAATTAAGAATTTTTTTTTTTTTACATAACTATTTACGAAACCAACAAAGGGCAAGGGTCTTCCTTTTTTTTTTTTAAGTAATGAATTTTTTGTTCCCTATAAATAAAAAATTATATATATATATATATATATTTTTTATATTAAGATTGTTTTCATCTATTCATATTATGAGCCAATTTGCTAGTGATAGAATATAGTGTGGATTAAAATTTTCCAATTATGACATTTAGAAAAGAATGAGAAAAATAGCTTTTTCCCACCATTAATAAATTTCAACTTCTAGCATCCTATTTTAATATTATCTTTACTTCCAAACCAATCTATCTCCTTTGAAGTATACAAAGTATAATCATGATCTATTTTCTTGAATACATTACTTATCTCAATACATCCATAAAAATACATCGAATCAAAACATACCTATACGAAGATGCTTTGCAAAAAAAAGGATGTCTCATCAATCATCGTTTTGCAAAATGTCATATCAATCATTGCTTAACAATGATTAATTTGATCGATTAGGAAAATTACTTTTTATTTATAATCTATTAAGATTATTTTCTCTATGGAAACTGCAAAATTGTCCACTCAAAAAGATTATAGAATAAACAATTATTAGCAAAATCTCATAATTAAGTTTCTATGTGCATCATTATAATAATTAATAATAATAACAACAACAATAACAAAAATAATAATGAAAATACAATTGCAAAAGCTAAAATATGTCACTCATTCAATTATTTCCATTTGATTAACCTTTGCTTTTATCTAAATAAGTGGCACTATAGAGTATTTCTAATACAATTATTAAGAGTACTTTCTCTACAAAAACTACAATTTTGTTCACACAAAATGATTTAAAAGTAAACAAAACTTAGTAAAGTCTCATGGTTTAACATCTAATTGAATCACTAAAAAAAAAAGGAATTTTTTTATTATCGGGAATTGGAATACCTAAATATGCATAAAAGTTGATACAAATTTGCCAAAAAGAGAAACAAATGTGAAGTGACAATTAAATCAACAATAACAAAAAGAACCATTATGGAGGAAAAAGTGGTTGAAGCAATAAATAAAAAAAAAGCATCAAAAGAGACAAAATTGGAGAGAGAGAGAGAGAGAATTGGCCTTTTTTGCAATGAACAACTTGGATGGAATAGGGGAGAGAGGTGGAAATGAAGTAAAAGAAATTTATAAGAAAATCAAGTTGGAAGAGGAAGAGTAAAAGCAGATGAAAGATTCAAAAAAGTGAAATTGTAGAATTTATGAAGATGAAAGGTTGGAAGGGTGGAAGTAGATGAAAGGTTCAAAAAAATGAAATCATAGAATTTATGAAGATATAAATGAGAAAATTTAAAAATTTATAAAGGAAATCAAATGAAAAATTTAAGAAGCCAATAATTGGCGAAGATGAAAAATTGAACTAAGAAGACAATGGTTGAAAAAGATGAAAGGTTAAACAAAGTAAAAATTGCAAAAAATTAAAAAAGACTGCTAATGACATGACACAAAAAGAGCTTTTGTAAAATTTATTTTAATGCTTCCATTATTGTATAATAGTATAGATAGATATGTATAGACATTGTTTTATTTTATTTTAGATTCTTCATTGATTTTATTGCTTAGTTATAATATCTAAATTAAAGTAGATGAATGTGTAAAGGCAAAGTTATATATAAAGTTAAAACCACTCAAGATAAATGTGTAAAGTCAATCTATACATATATTTAATATATTCTCAAAAAATATTTATATATTTAATATTGTCAACAAAATTTAGGAATAAAAATTAAATAAGAAAAAGAATGATTACGTAATC